>NC_133653.1:149058233-149358233 GCF_009905375.1 Apium graveolens
CCATGTCTTCATCCTCTTCTTCTCCATCAGCTGCCCAGTCTCTTTCTTGAGTAATGAAAGCCCTTTCCTTCTGTTTGAGCAGATCAAAATATTTCTTTTTGTAATCTACTTGTTCAAATTTCTTCTTTTCAGAGGTTGGCTTTCTGCACTCATTTGCAAAGTGTCCACTCATACCACAATTAAAACACTTGAACTTGGATTTGTCCACCATGTTCTTATGGGGTTTAGTGGCTCTAGTGTTTTTCCTGAACTTCATCTTTGCAAATCTCCTGGACAGAAATGCAAGATGCTCATCAATACCATCAGAGTCATCTTGACTGGAGTTGTCTTCATTTTCAGCAACTTGCCCTTTACCCTTGTCTGATTCTGGATTTCTTACACCATCTTTGGAGCTTGATGTAGATCTCACAGTTTCTTTTCTGCATTCTTTCTCATTTTCAGCTACCAATGCAACTGAACCTCCTTTCTTTCTCCCCCTCTCCAATACCTCATCCTGTTCCAACTCTAGTTCATAAGTCTTCAAGATTCCATATAATCTTTCAAGAGTAAAGTCCTTATAATCTTGAGAGTTTCTTAAGGAAACAGTCATGGGTTTCCATTCCTTTGGTAAGGATCTCAAAAATTTAAGATTTGAATCCTTCACCTGGTACACTCTACCATACAGCTTCAATCCATTCAACAGTTTTTGGAATCTATTGAATGTGTCATTTAAAGATTCATTTTCTTCAAAATGAAAGTGCTCATACTGTTGAATGAGAAGCTGCATTTTGTTCTCTCTTACTTGTTCTGTACCTTCACACAGCAGCTGAACTGTGTCCCAAACCTCTTTGGCAGTTGAACAATTTATCACATTATCAAACATATCCTTGTCAAGACCATTAAACAAAATGTTCATAGCCTTCTTATCCTTGTGGACTTCTTCTGTGTCTTCCATTGTCCATTCTGCTCTAGGTTTTGGAATGGATTGACCAACAGCAATTGTGGCCGTAGCAACTGTGGCTACTTTGTGGGGAATGTGAGGACCATTCTCAATGCAGTTTACATAACCTTCATCTTGGGAGAGTAGATGAAGGTGCATTTTCACCTTCCAGTGGTGATAACTGTCTTTGTCAAGAACTGGGATCTTTACTCCAATATCCTTCTTACTCATCTTTGTTAGATTCCAAGATCTTTAAACTCTTTGTGTGTCAAGAGCCTGCTCTGATACCAATTGTTATTCCTAGAAGACTAACAATGAGATTTACAGAAGGGGGGTTGAATGTAAATCTCAAAACTTTTTCAAGTTTTGAGCAGTTTATAAAGTTGTGTGTTCAAGAAGAACAAGTGTGTGAATTGCTTTAAGCTAATACAGACAGATATATATTCAAGCACAAATGTAAAGAACACAACAGACCTTAAAAACTTTTCTGGTGGATTTGTTGTTCCACCAGAGATGGTATATTAGAAAATCTGTGTTCAACAATGTTGATCACAGCTGCATCCTAGTACAAACTAGATGAATTTTCTCTCAAGATATTTCTTAACAGCTCTGGAAAAATCTCACTAATTACTAGCTTCTTCTTGGTTCATATATATTACCAAGTGTACAAGTGAAAAACAATATAAAATTACAATAGTAAAATAAGTTCTTCACTTGCTTCTTTTCCTGTTCACTCAAGTACTTTGTTGACTATTGCAACTTTGTACAAAAGAAGAACGGCTGCTTTTTCTGTTGATCCTGAAATTCGGCTACCACATCTCAGTTTTCTCTGTCAACCCACGTGCCTCTGCTTGTAGGTACAACTACCACTTATCAACGGCTGATTAGCAGAACATCCGTTGAAGCTTTCATCCGTTGATGACTTCATCCGTTGAAGGATGTTATCCGTTGAAGCTTTCATCCGTTGATGCTCTCATCCGTTGAAGGATGTTATCCGTTGAAGCTTTAGAGACATCCGTTGAAGCTTAGCTTCTCATCCGTTGAAGGTCTTTTAAGTCATCCGTTGATACCACTTCATTTATACAAAATTACAAGGCATGAAATATTTACAATTGGCCTTCCTATCTGCATATCATCTAGTAGTCAACATGACTCATAGTTTCTCTCAACTTCTAAGAATTACAATTTTAAATACAGAGACTGAAATATGCTACAATACTAGACTTATTTCTAAGTAAAGCTACACCATCAACGGATAGCCAAAGTGGTCTTATCCGTTGAGGCTACAGACACTAAATTTCTACTTAAGTGTTTTGTTAAACATATCATCAAACTAATGCTCATATATTCCTAACAGATAATCGCAAAACGCGGGATGGTTGTGGATTTAAATTTTAAAAACCGCTCATTCGCGGTTTGGATGCGGTTTTAAATTCTTGAAAATCGCAAAATCGCAACCGCAACCGCAAATCGCAACATATATTTATAATAAAATATATTTTCAAAAATATAGTTTATATCATATAAATTAATAAGTATACACATTTATTAACTAATCTTAGGTTAATGTTAGGACTTCATTCATATAATTCACAATCATTATAAGATATATAACCAAATAAATTGAAAATGTAATCTACGCGTATTTTTTTTTATGATTTTCTTTTTTCTTTTCTCTCGCCTCCATTATTTTGTATGTTTTTAATATTCTTGCTCCATATGTAACATTAGTTTGTATTTTATTTTTGAATGTAAATTTATCACGTAACTTAAACTTGAATTTATTAATATTCCAAATTTATTTTTTACAAATTATTAATTATTTTAAAATAAGTGGTTGAACCGCAAAACGATCCGCAATAACCGCAAATTCGCAACCGTAATTGACGCGGTTAACCGCAAGCAAGCGGTTGCGGATGACACTTTTCTAAAACCGCTCTTCGTGATTTGGTTCGACTTTTACGCAAAAACCGATCCGATCCGATCCGAACCGCGTACACCCCTAACACATCGTACAAAACAGATATAAACAGAGTAAAATCAAACTGTGCGTCGCAAGTTGTGGATAAAAATTGAGGTGCAGGTTGGCTGTGAGAAACAGGCTTCGCAGGTTATAGCTCTCAAAAATCAGTCGCCTGTTGCATGTTTGTTAATTCAGAAAGAAGAATAAATATGCGCAGGTTGGTGAATTCTGTTTACTAGTCACCAGTTGCCCCACTTTTATGCCTCGCAGGTTAAATAAAAAATGCATAGCATGTTGGCAATTAAATCAAGTCACAAGTTCATATTTTTTTTGTCGCAGGATACAATTTATAAAGCTGTAAATTTAAAATATATGGACTAAAATTAGCCATGTGTCTCTCTTCTCTCTTCAGCCTACCAATCTATATAATCAATCAGCAGTAATTGGATCTATCTCTCCACAATTTTTACAAGTGCGAAACTCTTACAAATTTATCTCAGCTCACTTTAAAAAACTTGATTTGACAAGGGGAAGTCATGTCCAATTTATTTCACAACATTTAAAGCCTTACAAACATGTAGCACTCATTATTTAAAACTCTCTTGATTGTAATCAATACCTTTTGATAGAAGCTTTTAATTTTTAGAGTGATAAGAAGAACCCTAAATTTATAACTTATAAGTTATTGCTTTGGTTCTTTTTTATATTTATTGATTCAAATCTTTATATTTGGAGTTGTAAGCAAACCTCCGGGTATTTATACTTTTGAATAAAAAATATATTTTCCTAGAATCTCTTCGTGTGTTTAATTCATTTTAATTTTGATATTTCGCTGCAATTAATTTTAGAAAATAAAGAACATACATTCACCCCCCCATCTGTATGTACCTTTTGGACCTAACAATTGGTATTAGAGTTTGTTGATCGATATACAGATCTGATCAGTTAGATTAGCAAGTTTTGTTGTTGATTTTGGTTATATGGAGTCTGGGAGAACTTTCGGTGTGTAGATCTGATTTGGATTGGTTTTGAGTTAACTGGTTTGGTATTGTTGACTGAAAATATTTTGAGACGTTATAGTGCGAACTTTTCTCAGATTTGATAAGATGAATTCTCAGAAAGTTAGTAGTATCAAGGTTCCTCAGTTTGATAAATAAAGATATAATCTATGAAAAAATAAAATGTTATTGTATATTCGGGCGTCGAATCCAGAGTATATGTGAGTATTAAGAGAAGGAAGACATGTGCCGATGAAGGATCATCTAGAGTTTCCTAATACGAGAATGTCATGTCCTGAAGCTGAATGGAGTGCTCATGACAAAGAACTGATAGCTCTATATGAAGGCCTACAGCTTATTTTGGTGGATTCGATGGATATGATATGAGTCACCAAATTATGGTCTGTGAGAGCGTCAGGCACATGTGGGAGACCATAGAACAGACCTGGCAATTCGGATAACCGGTTCGGTTTCAGATCAGATCAATTTCAGATCGGATCTACTTTCGGATTATGGTATATTTGAAGACCATTCGGATCGGATCGGATGTGCTTCAGTTCGGATCTAATTCAGATTAAAATTGGATAAAATTCGGATTAAGACCGGATAAAATTCTTTTCGTATTAAATTCGGTTCGGATATTTTCGGATCATAACTTAATTATTTTTTCAATTTTTGAGATTTAAAAATATATTTTTTATTTAATTTAGTCTTTTTAACATAATATAATGTACTTTTACAAAAGAATATGATTAAATAAGTATATTATCATAAACATAAAATTGTTTAAAGTATAAATTTTGCTAATTTCGGGTCATATTCGGTTAAGGTAATATATTATTCGGTTTTAATCGGTTTCAAGTTATAATCGGATATTGTATTTCAGATCATTTTCGGTTACATTTTCGGTTCGGGTATTTTTCGGATCAGTTTAAATCGATTTTCGGATAACTATCGGATTGTATGATTCGGATCTCCAATCGGATCTAGGTTTCATGAATTTCAGTTCGGTTCTTCGGATCCAGACCCATTTTGCCAGGTCTACCATAGAACTACTTATGAAAGGAACTGAAAATATCAGGAAGAATCAATTGGATATTTTGACTTCACAATATGAGGCCTTTAAGTCCTTGCCTGGAGAAAGTATTACTCAAGTCTTTGAAAGACTGAACAAGCTGTTAAATGAATTAGGTATTCATGGAAAGACTTATCCTCATAGAGAAGTAAACAGGAAGTTTATGCTTATCCTACCTCACCATCTAGGTTACAGGCTTCATCTGTTCGTGAGCGTGTTGACTTTGAAACCATGATACTTGAGAAGTTGTATGGTAAGCTGAAGACTCATAAAATGGAGCAAGAACAAAGGAAGATCATCAATGGTGGTGGTACAGTTGATAGCAAGAATGTTAAACTACTCAAGACAACTGCACTTGTAGCCAGTGGAATCAAAAAGCTTGACATTACTGCTGAAAAGCCTAAGTCTAAAGCTGAAACGCTCTTTGAGGCTGGGATTGATGATGGAAACCTCTCTTGGAATCCAAGTGACTACTACACCACTGAGGAGCTGCAAAGCATGGAAGATCCTACTATGGTCAACTTAGCTGGGATGTTTAGTAACATCCGATTTCGAAGGAAGCAAGGCTTTAGGGGTGCTGGAAGCAGCAACCGTGGGCAGAGGTCAAGTTCATCTTTTGGATTAGGTTACAAGACAGAGATGGTAGACATAAACAAGTTCAGGTGCTACAATTATGATGAGGTTGGGCACTTTGCCAATGAATGTAGGAAGCCTCAACAAACAAGGGATAAAGGCAAAGTTTATCAGAAGAAGGACTCAGGTAGCTCAAGGAAGTATCCGATGAAATCTTACATAGCTGAAGGGAAGAGCTGGGATGACACTGATGATGAAGAAGAGCAATATGGAAATCTAGCATTGATGGCATAATCTTCTTCTCAGGTAACATTTCCAACTATTTGTGCTTTACCTCCTGATAACTTGTGTGAGAATGAACACTGTGTCGCCTTCAGGCAGACTGTCCTAGTGTATGGAAATGATATTTCTCATCACTATCTTAAGGCACGGTTCAATACAAAGGAATGCATTGAATAACATGATGTCATAAAAGAAGTGTATAGAAACTTTAGTACTGCACTAAGATGTACTCTGCTTGATGTCGAAGACCTTAAAGTAGAACTAAAGAAAGTTAAAGATGGAAATGATAAGTTAGTTCTAGATAGGGTCAGTGTTGAGAATCTTAAGCAAACCAATAGATATTTAGAGCTTAAGATTACTAAGCACCTTGAGACAGAGGAAGAGCTTAAGAACAAAAATGCAGAATTAGAAACTAAATTGCATACTTTTACTGATTCTGCAAATCTTGCTAAGAAGCTCATAGCTGATCAAGTAGTAGGTGGAAAGGTTGGGATAGGTCTAGACTACGACGAACTTAGAAAATCTTCTAAGAAAAGAGTAGTTGAAAATGACCCTGTAAAGAAAGTTGTTAATCCCCCTGGTACACCTCATATTCTTAAGGAAGCTAAGAAGCCTTTATTTAAGAAAGCTACTGTTGAGCCCTTTGATGAAGATAATCTTTAAATTCATCATGAGATGCTTGTTGAGGATCTCGAGCTCTCAAGGAGACAAAAGGCAAAGAAACCTATATCTGTTGCTAGTGACTCTGACTTATCTTTTGTCGGACTAGGTTTTACTTCCAAGAATAAGAAGAATAGAAGTAGAAATGGCAGGATAGGAACTAATGCCCCTAAAAAGTTATGTAATAACTGTGGTTCTGCTGGTCACCTTACTCATGCTTGTAGAAAGGTTAAAGTAGATAATTTTAAGAATGCTTATGTGCATAACATGCCTAACGTGCCTAAAGTTTCTAAGTGTGATAAATCTGTTTACATGCCATGTGTAGTATCTTTCATGCACACTTATCTTGATTCCACACACTCACATAATATATCTCATGATCATGATAAGCATGTTAGTAAGAATACTGGTAGATCAAAGACTGTAAGCCCTCCTAAAGTTAGGAAAGTGGTACCTGTTGCCAAGCCCAAGAGCAAGTCTGTTGGTGCTTCTGAAAGTGACAAGAAAACAGTCAATGATAAAGCAAAAGCTGTTAAGCCTGTCAATTCTGTTAAGAGAAATGTCATATATTAAAATGCTTCTAAGTCTTTTGGACCCAACTTAGTTTGGGTACCAAAGAAAACTTAATCATCTTTGTTTTCAGGGAATTAAACAGAAGAAGGTCATGTGGATTCTGGACAGTGGATGTTCAAAGCATATGACTGGAGATAGAGCCCTACTATCAAAGGTGGTTGAGAAAGTTGGCCCAGTGGTTATTTTTGGAGATGACATCAAAGGTTACACTACGGGATATGACTGTTTGGAAATTGGCAATGTCATCATTGAAGAAATCTCTCTGGTTGAAGGTCTTATGCATAATCTCCTCTATATTAGTCAGTTCTGTGACAAAGGATGCGAAGTTTTGTTCAAGAAGGAGAAGTGTTTGATCTCTAATCAGAAGAATGAGAAGTTAATTCTCAATGAAGTTAGAAAGGGTGATTTGTTCGTAACTGACTGGAATTCTGTAGATGGTCAAGTAATGTGCTTCTACACTAAAGCTTCTCCAAATGAAAGTTGGTTATGGTATAAGAAGCTCTCCTACTTAAACTTCAAGACCATGAATTCTTTGGTTAAGAGGGAACTGGTGAGAGGATTTTGGAGATGGAATTCAGTCCTGATGGACTTTGTGAAGCATGTGAGAAGGGAAAGTCAAAGAGGGCATCACACAAGAAGAAGACAATGACTGACATCACTGAACCACTACAACTCCTTCACATGGATTTGTTTGGTCCTATCAACGTTATGTCTATGTCAAGAAAGAAACATGGCTTAGTGATTATTGATGACTATTCCAGATACACATGGGTGTTATTCTTACATTCAAAGGATGAAGCATGTGATATGATTATTGATCATATCAACAAGATTGAGTTAAAAGCTGGAGTGCCTATGCGAATAATCAGATCAGATAATGGAACATAATTCAGAAATGCAAAGCTGAAAGATTTCTGTGTCAAGAAGGGCATCTCAAGAGAGTATTCAACACCAAGGATACCACAACAAAATGGAGTGGTTGAGAAGAAGAATCGAACATTGGTTGAAGCTGCAAGGACTATTCTTAAAGAAGCCAATCTTCCTACCTACTTTTGGAATGAAGCAGTTAACACTGCATGCTATACTCAAAATAGAACCCTGATCAACAAGGTATATGAGAAGACCCATTATGGGTTAATGGCTAACAAGAAACCAACAATGAAATACGTTCACGTGTTTGGAGGAAAGTGTTTTGTGCTTAAGGATGATGACCATCTTGGAAAGTTTGATGCTAAAGCTAAAGAAGGTATCTTTTTGGGCTATTCTATAGAGTCGAAGGCTTACAGGGTGTATATGATTAGTGATCAAAAGGTTGTGGAAAGCCTTAATGTAACATTTGACGACGCCAAGCTCCCAAGTATTCAGAAGGAAGATAATAGTGATAATCTTGATGTTGAAGATCTTTCTGATGGAGAAAATGAACCTAAAGTTGTTCCAGACTACAATGACAATGGCAATGATCCTGATGATCATAATTCTGATGCAGATTTTGAAGGGAATAGTCATGAGACAAGTCACACTATCTCAGGGACTAGTCCTCAAGCTTCAGATTCTTGAGATCAAGCTGGCAACAACTCAGGGGGAGCAGAACAAGAAGAAGAACAAGGATCCGGTAATCAGAAACAACACAATTTTGGAAATGCTGAGTCATCAAGGGATAGTCTGCCAAGACAAAGAGTATAGAGTAAAAACCACCCTCAGAACTTGATAGTTAGTAATCCTGATAGTGGAGTCAAGACTAGAAGAGCTACAACAAATGAATGTTTCTATTATGGGTTTCTATCTCAATGGAGCCAAAGAAAGTAGATGAAGCTCTTGGGGATCCTGATTGGCTGATTGTTATGCAAGAGGAACTCAATCAGTTCGAACGATAGAAAGTGTGGAAGCTTATACCCAGACCTAAAGAAAAATCAGTGATTGGCACAAAATGGGTCTTCAGAAATAAGCTTGATGAAGATGGAATAATAACAAGGAACAAGGAGAGAGTGGTTGCTAAGGGATATTATAAAGAAGAAGAGATTGACTACGATGAAACCATTGCACCAGTTGCTAGACTTGAAGCCATCAGGATGTTTTTAGCATTATCAGCACATTCAAATTTCAAGGTATATCAGATGGATGTGAAAAGTACTTTTCTGAATGGTGAGCTTGAAGAAGAGGTCTATGTGGAACAACCCCCTGGTTTTATAGATCCTGAGTTTGAAGATTTTGTCTATTTTCTCTTCAAGGCTCTTTATGGTCTAAAGCAAGCGTCGAGAACATGGTATGACACTCAATCAGAATTTCTACTTGAAAATGGTTTCACTAGAGGTGTCATAGATAAGACTCTGTTTCATAAGAATCATAAATATGATACCATATTTGTGCAAGTCTATATTGACGATATTATATTTGGATCTACGAATGATGCACTTTGTGCAAGGTTTGCTAAGCTTATGCAGAGTAGGTATGAGATGAGTATGATAGGTGAGTTGAGCTACTTCTTTGGACTACAAGTGAGTCAGAAATCGGATGATATCTTCATTTATCAAACGCATTACATCAGAGATCTTCTGAAAAAATATCAGTTGGAAGACTCAACACCTGCAAAGACTCCGATGGCAACTGCCACAAAACTTAATGAAGATAAGTCTGGTATGATGGTGGACATCACTTATTATCGAGGCATGATTGGATCATTACTCTACCTGACTGCGAGTTGTCCAGATATTATGTTTTCTACATGCTTGTGTGCACAGTTCCAAGCTGATCCGAAGGAATCTCATATGATAGCCGTTAAAAGAATTTTCAAATATCTGAAGGGTACACCTAATATAGGTATCTGGTATCCTAAATATACAGGCTTTGATCTCATCGGCTACACAGATTCTGATTACGCTGGTTGTAAGATTGATCAGAAGAGTACTTCAGGAAGCTGTCAGTTTCTTGGGAGAAGATTGGTTTCTTGGTTTAGTAAGAAGCAGCATTCAGTTTCTACATCTACTGCCGAAGCTGAATACATTGCTGCTGGAAGCTGCTATTCTCAAATTCTTTGGATGAGAAACCAACTCCGAGACTATAGACTTGATTTTAAGAATATTCCTATCTACTGTGACAACACAAGTGCCATAGCAATCTCAAACAATCTTGTTCAACATTCAAGGACCAAACATATTGATATAAGGTATCATTTCATTCGAGAGCATATAACGAATGATATTATGGAACTTCATTATGTACCCACAACGGACCAAATTGTAGACATTTTCACAAAGCCACTTCATGAAATTACCTTCAATAAGTTGGTTAGTGAACTTGGCATGTTGAATTTGTCCAATTAATTGGAAATCAACAAATGAAATTTGGTGCGGGTAAACTTTACTACCCCTATGTTGATGCTTTGAGGGGAAAGTAAGTTTACATATCTATCCATTATATATATATATCCATGTTTGTAAACTTGTTTTAAAGCTAACTGATTACCCTGCTTTATATGTTACATGCTAGTAGTAAGTAAGTTGGGGTTTTTGATACAATATATGAGTTTTTTGAATGTTTACATGCTATATGTTTACTTTGATACAAACACTCTTGATATTGATATTTATTTTAGCACACACACACATCTCATTTTATTTGCACTCTGATTTTGGATCATGTAATCTCATTTATGATCTTATCATGACTCTGATTTATAGGTTCAGATCATGTGCAACTAGCTTAAGTACTCTGATTAGATTTTGTGTGATTGTATCATATTTTATGAGTGATTCTGTATGATTGTTGAGTTTCAGACCCTAAACAACTCTGACAACAGATTCCTTGGTCACTCTGATTCTCTGTTTATACTAGAATAACTCTATTTATCTTGTTCTAGAATAAATATGCAGCATAACTAGTAATAGTTGTGATACAATGATTGATTGTATGACTTATGTGTTGACCATGTATGTAATTCTTATGATCTTTCTATGCTTATACTCTGTTCTGGATATTAAATCTTGATATTTTCCTTGTACTCTGATTACCTTATGCAAGTCTTATAAGTTTAGAATAATGTTCAATCTATTTCCTCTATAGTATTGATCTGTATTTAACTAACTTAAACTGTTTTGAGCTAATGAGATTTGATTGAGTAGTACTATCAAAAGAATCAGAAAGCATGATCATCTGGGACACCCTTCATGAATCCATATTATGGTAAGTAAAGGTAAAAATCTCTGATTCTGAAATCACTCGGTTCTTGATCATCAAATTCTCTGATATTGTACTTCGGATGTTTGTGATCTTCAACACCCTCAATGGTCTTAGGAACTGACTAAGAGCCTATCAAACCTCATAGGCTCTAACCTAAGTCAGTAGAACCAAACATTTCTCAAACAGTATTCCATTACCTTACTCTGATACATCCCCTCGATTTTGCTCTGATTCACTTAATTTTCTTGAGATATCAACTCAGTGATCAGAAAAAGTTACCATTTGGTTTTGGAGTTATGTTGAGAATGAGGGAGATAGTGCCAAGAAGCACCACATAAGGAAGGAAAGGTCAACCTTACAGCTCTGTCTCTCACAAAGAAGTGGAGTATCCATAACCTTAGACATCTGTAAACCCGTCTGTATTCTCTCAAAAGAATATGGAGCTGAAAAAGGCATATAAACAGTTACTAGGTGCATTCTCCCAACAGAATGTAATCTATTGAAAATTTGCCTGTCAGCCAAGGCATTTGTATAAGAGTCACTACCCCTTGACTAAAATGTTTCCAATGTACATGTGAGATTCACACACACAAGGAAGGTATTAACGCATCAATCACTGTCAAACCATATCAAGGTCAATGGCAATAGGTTGAATCCTAGATCATGTTCTACTTTGTATCTCTAATCTTGAATGAGAACATGTGATCTTGGTTACTTACTGTTAGGCCTCAATGATACTATAGAAGGGGGTTGAATATAGTATCTACAATCAATTCGATTATGAACACAAGTATGTAACAGAAAAAAAGTTTATTCAATATATCAAACTCTGTTACAGTAGGTTTAATCTACTCTCTCAGTGATGTATGATATCACTAAGAGCTCCTAGGGTTACAATGAATAATATTCTCGTGAATGATAACACTTATAGTATAAACCCTAAGCTGTGTTTATATAGTATACAGTTACAAGATAACTACTAATTGATATGATAATGATTCTGTTTCCTAGTATATATTAATCAGAGATTATCTACTGCAGTCCTATAGCTGTCCAATTCTTCATGCATATCTTTACTTGTTTAATCCAGATCCTCTCCTCAAAATCAGCTGCTTTTCATCCCTGAAGTGTATCCGCACTTAAGTCCTGATATAAGTTCTGACGCCTTAAGTTCTGATAACTTCCTGTCTTCAGTAAGTTCTGATTTCCAGTTAAGTTCTGATATTCTGATAATAAGTTCTGAAACTAAACAAATCAGATTAGACATGACATCACAAATATATCTAACAATCTCCCCCAACTTGTAAATTATGAAAAATATACAAGTTAATAGATTTGATGATGTCAAAAACATTTAAGTACAAATGCAATGAGATATTATTTAAAACAACTAAATACAACTTACAGTACATGTAGATTTACCAATATCACTGCATTAATCTGAATCCAAAGTGATTCCTTGTAAAGTCTGTTACCAGCTTATCCTCAGCATTTCTCAGAACTTCAACTAACTGTGCTTTGACTTGCATCAGTTCTTCATCTTCATTATCATCAATCTGATAAATGGCTGCTCTGAGTGCCGGAATTGATGTTCTTTCAAGCCCATCTCCAAGTCTGATAACTATGGGATGTGAAGAGTCTCCATTGTGGCGCCCTCCAAACTCGGGTCAGAAGTTTGGGGTCCATAACATATACACAATGTATAAACTTGTATAAGAAATATTATTTACAATGACCCTGCTTTACATAACCACGGATCACAACAGGTTAAAGTATGAAAACAAGCCACAACCTTAACTTATTACAACGTACCAAATCCCAACTGATTTAACTTACAACGGATAATAAAATTATTCTTACAATCTTACTATCTCTCTACCGTTATGAAGCTCCTGCTAGCTCGATCCAACTCAAACTGGAACCTTAGCCCGCACTTTGGACTGAGGAACTTCTCTATCATCCATATCCTTTTCAACTCTAAAATATATAATAGAATCGCAAGGGTGAGCTAACTAGCTCAGCAAGTCATAACAGTGATAACTGAGGTTAAGCAATGTTCAAATGGAATGATTCAGAAGAATAAAGTTTATTGTTAAACAATCATTAGAATTGGCTATTCATTTTAAGTTTTAAAATCAAGGTTAGGCTGCTGATCAGTCACGCACTAACCCCGAGCAAAGCACACAGCACTGCTCTAATTACTGGATCAAAGGCACACATTGGCCTATAATTGACCACGAATTTGGTCTGACCACGAATCTGGTCCTTATTTAGAAAACTATCCAATTCTAAAATAATTCAGTATGATTAACAATATACTTCAATAAAACAAAATCATAATCAATGATGATTAAACACTTGAATAAAAACGTAAAGAAATTCATGGATATCACAAGGTATATCAGGGTATGTATAAGAAACGCTTTTCAGTTTGTAAAAGGATCAGGTATTAGACCAGTAATGATTTTTCAAGATATGGTTCTTTGATGTTATAAAGAATGGTTGGAGTATAAAAGTTTTTGTGTTTTCAAACAATTCTCTTCCAGTGTTTGGTGTTTGGTAGTTATACATTTGGGGAGTAGGTATCATATTTGTGTGATTTGGTATCTGAGGATCAACAAAGGATGGTTTACAAAGAATAAAGCTTACGGCTCAAGATCAAGAAAAATCAGGGTTCAAGGGTAAATAGTTTAAAGCACTTGCAATATAAAATAGGAGTTATTTTGAATAATAGCGACATGTTATGAAACAGTTCGAAAATATTTGCAATATATCTCGAAGAAAAGTTCAGAAGTACTTGCCTTACAGGGCTTTACAACTATTACTGATCGACTCTGAGCCGACTCTATCGCTCAGGCTTTATTGTCTATCCACTAGATCACTCTGGATTCGACCTCAACACTTAAGTCCTTTGATTGGAACCTTACTGAGCTTTTCGACTGACCACCAACTATCTTACGTCCAATGCCAATTCTCGGGCATTCCAACTAGAACCAGAGAATAACAGCGGCGATGGCCAGAAATGAAGAAAAATAATAAAGAAAAGCGGCGGCTGTAGTAAAATTCCGGGGAAGAAAGGGAAATAACGGGAGGGATGGTGAGAATTAGGAGAGAGTGAAGATGTTAGGTCTCAATATGTTTGTAGAAGGGGGGTTGAATGCAAACAATACCGTTTAATCGAATAAAATGCGGAATAAAAAAAGTGAAACAAGATTCAAGTTAAATAAATTATTATTAAACTTGAAAGGTGTTACAACAACGGTATTGTTTACAAGGGATTAATCTCAAATCAATTATCATAAATCTAGAATAAATTCGACATGAACTTTTTCTATTTTTCCAATAAAAAGATCAAATGCTAAAAGCGATTTGAGATTAAGTTCTAGGGATTTCGATCCGCTAGATAGTTACAAAAGAACAAGAAAGGTATTTCTAGTGGATTGGATTTAACAATAAATACTAGAAATAAATGATCTGTGAATTTGCAATAAATTCTCTGCAGGTTTCTTTTGTTCTGTGTTCTGCTGAATGATATTCAATACTCTGTTATATGTTGAATGATCTGCTTCTGTTGGTTTTGTAAACAAAACACTTCTATTGAATCAGTAAGACTTTCGGAAAGACAATTCTTTTGGCTCAGCATGACAATCCTTTTAACTGGTAAGACTTTCGGTAGGACTATCAAATGAACTAGCAAGACTATCCTCCTCCCAGTGTAACTTTCGGCAAGACAATTATTTGTTCTAGCATGACTTTCGGTATGACTATCAATTGTCATACCGATTGTCATATTAGTACAATCAGATTGACTTGTTGAATTTAAATAGATTTTAATCCAATTTAAATTCTGAAAAATCTTAATATTAATTCTGAATTAATTAATCAATTAATTCAATTAATCAATAAATTAATCTCTGCCGATATAATTTATTTTCTTAATTAAATTATATGACTTAATTAATTAATAGAGAATTAATACTAATCTTGAGCAGCAACCATTCTTCTGAAAATCTTTGTCAATATACGAATCAATTCCATCACTTCAATGTTGACACTCGATGTACTGTCTGGTTCATGAGTGACTAACTTCCGTGACGTTTCTTCATGCCTTGACTTTGATACTCTTGATTTTTTTCACAGTAAATCCTTGTAATTAATTGATACCCTGACGAGATCTCTGTCACTTGATTAAATCAACAATCTTGATTTATATCACTGAGGCTTCATCAATTTCTTGAGCTTCTTCCAGTGAATTAAGTCATCAAGTCTGTAGACAAACAATGTTACTTAATCCTTTGACATATGTTACTATGAGAGATCTCTCTGACGATAAAACCACTATTTACTTGTTACATTCTTATTTGAGTTGAGTTAAATCCTCGAATAAACAAATAGGCTATGACATATGCCTTTCAGAAGACTGAGATGATAATCGAGAGAGAGACACAGAGTCCTTGTGTGTTTGTGTTGCTTCTGTTTTATATTTATTTTATATTTTACTGCTTTCCCTGAACTGCCACGTATCAATTAAACCTCCGAGAATTTGACACGTGTATTACCATGCCCGGTTCTGATCCACACTTGGCTATTTAACGATATAAACACGCGGGTAAATAAAACCCGAAAAATACCAAACAAATTATAAAATTGTCAGAATAATTAAACAATACAAAAATATAAATTTCACAATTTTTAATACAATTCTGAAGTGCACGAGATACCCGCATTTCACAATTAACGAATCAAGTTGTACTTAAAATAAATTCAGAATATCACGAAAATAGTTTTAAAGCGTTATAAATATCCTGAAGTTAATGTAAACATAAATTTCATAATTTTAAAATAATTTCTGAAACGCAGTTTATACCCCGCTTTTAGCAATTAAACGAATCGACACGCAGGTGAAATTAATCCCGAAAATTTCCAAAATAATTTTAAAATTCTCGAAATATTCCAAATTTAAATAAATATGAGTTTCATATATTTTGAAGAATTCTAGAATTAAATATGGATTTTACAAATAAAAACATCCGGAAAGTCATTTAAAGATAAATAATTAATGAAATATTGATTTCTCAATTTTATAAAATCCTAAAAATAATTATTGTAATTATAAAATCATAAAAACAATTTTTGAGACAATCCAAATATTTATGCAAATAAATTTGCACTAAATCCACTTTTGAAAGTGAAACAATTCAATACCATTCCATAATTAACTATGCGAATAACCCGGTACACAATAAATCACACATAGATAATAATCAAACAACACATAGCGGCCAAAACCAATACACATATTTTATTTATTTAATACTTCCACAATTACATATTTAGATAATTCAAAAATACACGAGTCGTTATATCCTTCCCCCTTAAAAAGATTCTGTCCTCAGAATCTGGTCTAACTAAATAAGTGAGGATATTTGTCAAGCATATCTGACTCTAGTTCCCAAGTAGACCCTTCTACTCGAGGGTTCAAACGTGCTCACTATAGATATACATTCATTTCCAAGGACTCGCCTTTAACGAACAAGAATTTGGATTAATCACTATATGCAGAATAACTTGGACAAGAGTCCATTGGCTCCTAATCAATCACTTAATTTGAATCGGATACTTATCACCTTAACATTGGCAGGCAAAACATTTTATATGTACACACACTATTGTGACGGTAACATCACCTCATGAACAACTTTATCTATATATATCAGTACTTCGAATGGTTCACTAAATTTAGGACTCAACTTGCCCCCTCTATTCCGACTCGTCCAATCTCTTTCAAGGTGAAACTTTTACTAACACTACTGGTCCTATTTCTATATTTATACTCTCTCGATACAATTCCGCCTTCTTTCTTTGTCTACTCTGAGCTGCTTCAATCAATATCACTACGCCCCTGGGTGTGCTGAATTAACTTAGGATTTGACAACTTCCTTTCTACCATTTTATCTCAATAAAGTGGGGACCTACACTTGCGTCCACATAAGGTTTGGTAAAGTAGCATTCTAAAGCTGACATTGATGATCAATGATCATCCCAGTTTTCCTTAAAAACTCAACCTCTCAACGTATCTTATATTTCCTGAATCGCTTCCTCACTTTGACCCCTTGTTTAAGGATGATAAGCGGTGTTCATTTTCAACTTAGTCTTCAAACATTTAAACATCTACTATTTGTTTCCATCAGTGAAGGCTGAAAAGTAATCTCATATATTCACGTATTATCACCTTTAAGTATTTGAACTTCATATTCCTCTCTTTCCAATTCTTTTATTAACTCCTCAGTGATCTTAATTACATCCAATCCCTTCTTACTATACAAGGAATCTGTTACCATTCAGCTTTGTTAGGTGGTTGTTAGTGGATTAATCAGATTCTTTTGTTAACCTTGGTTAAAAGTTCATACTTGAAAACTCATCGTATAGCTGTTTTCCTTCTAATCTTTGGGGAAAATCCTTGTGCATTCCACGCAGACTTTCTTATTCTTTAAGTAGCTGGGGATGTTATCAATAAATACAATTTGCTTATCCAAGTACTCCTTATATACCACGTTCCTTAATTCCTTATAGTCACCTGATACACTTGTTATTTCGCATAATATCGCCAGAGCTTGCAATGCTCTTAACTCATTTTAATCGTAATCTCTGATATGTTCTCAGGTCAGATCTTAAGTTAATCCTCGAGACATAACACACTTCTTGAATTAGTTCTCATAAGTAATCGATTCTTTATAGGGGTCACTTCTTCTTATTCGCTGTTTTGTTAAACTCCCGATAATCAGTACATACTCTCATAATTTCATTCCTTTTTCTCCCTCAACATCACTGGTACACTTCACGATTCACTTCTTGTAAAATCACTTCCTGGTTCTGCCTTATCCACTAGGCCTCCAATATTTCGGCATAATTCTTTGACATGCCCAACACTTCCTAATCCATTTTAAAATTTCCTTCTTATACATGGTTATCACTATTTTTCTTTAAATCTCCGTATATTTTGGCATTTCTTCAATAAATTTAAATACTTTATATTGTTAATTCCCTATGGGATCTCATTTCTTAATTCTTCTACTTGTAGCATCCAAGTGCTGGAAGAAAACCTGGGGATATCATGATCGTTCTCCTGGGCGCATAAATTTCCTCTTACTAACTGCTAACATCGCGATCCATTATCTTCTCTTAACATCTCCTTATCTTTCCCTTAACAACTTCGACTGAAAGGTCATACTATCCATCATTGCTCCTTTTTTGATTATAAACTCTGACTTCCAATTCCAACTTCTAAAATTCCATAGATAATTCTTCTGGTACAGTTTCTATGTTCGTTTTCTCCTTTTTGCGTATCGCTTGCCTTTATATTTGCTTTTTCTCGTGAATACATACTTCAACCTCTTATGGTCCGTATAGATCGTACACCTTTCTCCATACATATCATTTTTCCCAATCTTTCAAAGCAAATATTATTACTGCTAATCCCAAATTATGAGTAGGATACTTCTATTTATAAGGTTTCGGTTGCCTGGGTGCATATACAATAACTTTATTGTGCTGCATCAACACACATCCTACTCCCTTATGAGAAGCATCACTATAAACTGCCAAATCTCCTTGATACTTTCGAAGTGATAAAGCAGGTGTTGTAACCATTCTTTCATTTAACTACACAAAACTTTCTTCACCCTTCTCCATTTTCATATAAACTTCTTGCTTTTCCTGGTTAGCTTCGTCAAAGGTATTGCAATATTCAAGAAATCTTGCACAAATTTTCAATAATAACCGGTCCATGGTAAAACTTCTTACCTTTGTTGGTGCTTTTGATCTTTTTTTTTATATTCATAGTAACTTTAATTTCTGCTGGATCCCCTTTGGTCTCCTCCTCACTGATTACTTATGCTAAGAATTATACTTCCTGCCATCAAATCTTTCACCTAGTAAACTTTATATACAATTTCTTTCTTCTTCGACTTCCCAGTTATCATTAAATACCTTGCATGGTCCTCCATTGACTTTAAGTAACACAACTACAGCTTATCCAGATATTCTTTAAAGATTATGTCCATAGGTTTAATATTCAATTGGTGAAATACCAAGTCTTACATCAATCTTATAAAAGTAATTTGCTTCTTTCGTCTGATCAAACAAATCATTGGTTCTAGGTAACAGATACTTACTCTTGATAGTAAACTTGTTGAGCTTTCGCTAGTTAACGCATAATCTCATACTTCCATCTTTCTTATTAACAGTTAATACCGGTGCACTTTAGGGGGGTACACTAGGTCTAATCGCTTCTTCTTCGATCATCTATTGCATCTACTTTGCTAACTTCCTCATTTTAACTGGTGCCATTTTTGTATAAGGCCTTGGTTACTGGCTTCGTCTCAGGTGCTAAGTCAATCGCGAGCTTTGTTTCCCTATCTGGAGGAAATGTTGATAACTCATCTGGAAACATACCTTGAAACTATAAAATCTTCAAGTTCTGTGTGCTCCTGGCTTTTATTTATAATCGCCATAGCACTTACGTCTTGGTCACGGTAACCCCTTAACTTAAATCATTGTTAACAAGTTCTTTACCTTCCTTCGTCCTCTAAACCTCATCATTTTCTCATTTGGCATCTTCGGAACTATCTTCTATCACGTTGGTTTATCTGGGCATCACGCTTAAATAGTTAATCCATTCCTTAGAATAATGTCAATTCCTCTTATCTCAAATGATATCAATTATTTACAACTTATTGTCAGAAATCTCAATTGCACCATTGGTACTCACTTATTTAACAAATACATGTTCTTGAATTTGCTAGTCCTTTAGTCATAATCTTATTAATTCAACGGGGTAAATCATCTTATCAATAATACCTTGGGGAATAAACAATCAAATTGCTTCCACATCTTTCAATAATTTAACACATAAGGTATCCACAATAATTATTCATGTCACCGCATCCGTATTCTGAATACCATATTTCACGGCCAAATCATAAGCTCTCATTCTTGGAGACGTATTCCTTACTAGAGTAGATTCCCTTAACTCTTAGTGGATCCTTCACTGGGGCTAATGATTGCAATCATTGCCATATGCCCTGGTCTCCTTTCCGTGCATAAGAGGTAGCTGGAACTTTGTCCGATTGGTTCATAATACGTTAATTTATTTGGAAAAATTTAGCAAAGAACGACGGTATAACAAAATAACTAAAAGGATTCATAATTCAATAAACTTGAAGTTGAAAAGAAAGAAGAAATAATAATTTGGATATGAATGAGACAACCACATTGGTACTTAAGATGACCAGTCTTTCATATCATATGGCATACAACACATGATTAGTTGGCGTCCCACCCGACTCTTCATCATTCTAACAAAGTGTCTCACCATAACACTGTTTGTCCCAATCAGAAAGCAAAACTTTGAGGGAAACAATTAAATTTGAAAGGAATGCAATATCCTCCTTTTCGATATCATAGCAAAGAGTTTATTTAAGAGAATAAGTTCATACTTATTTAGTAATCAAAAAGGAATATACGCTGTAATATTGAAGAAAAGAACGATACCATTAGTCACCATCCATATTTCACTTGTATTCATCTTTCGAGCTTGTTCGATCATACCCCAATTGCGTCATAGAACAACTTTAGAAGGTACGCTGAAATGCCTTCTCAAATTAAGCATTAAGGTATATTCTTACTTGTTAAGTCTTGCGTCTGTAACATCACGCCTACACGTATAATATTTTAATATTTTGATCATAATGGCGTTCTTACCAGATAACCTCGGGTGTCCTCCTTTTCAATTTAGAATAACCATGAATCATTCAACATAACGATGCTTTTGTTAATAATATTCTTCTTTTAGAAAAATTTAGAAATCTTCTCAATCTCCTTCAGTCATACTCAGGCTTCTGTTAGATCAATGAATTCTTTGAACTTTGATATTCCTAGTAATTTGATGAGTAATTGCTCCGTACGCTGATTCTGTCGTTAATCCTATCAAACAATATTTATACCTTTATGTTAGGAATAATCAACTTCTTCATAATCGTGGATCACTTTATTCTCTGAATCAATAATACCAGGTCTAAAATAAATATCCTTCCAGGTAATACGGGTCTTTTAACAAACAAGAAACTCAAGTACTAACTTGTGAACCAGTGTTTAAAACTTATTTTATTCAAAAAGGCTTTTAGAAATTTTGTAAGGAAAATCTTTTCGAAAACTTGTTTAAAATTTTTGAAAATCACAAACCTGGTTGTCCTTACATTATGAGTTGGTTGTTGTCCTTCCTTCTTATAACAAGATACCAAATTAAAGAAATGATCACATAAAGATCCATTTACTTTAATCTACCCTCTCTCCTTTATTGGGTCCAATTGCCTTCCTTAATTTGATGAAAACTTCAGTTGTCATTGCATGCTATCTTATTCGTAGCTTCACATCAAGGCTTCCATACTGGTAATACTCCCGTTATCAACTTTGCAATCGTTAAGTGGAACAGACTATCCAATAGTTAACAAGTCGGCTAATGCCATATCACCTTGTGTTAGGTCACACTTTCACTGTAGAGGGGGTGAATACAGTGTTTATCACAATCAAATCAAACTTCAAGAACTTATGTAACAGAAAATAAACTTTATTTAAACAATAAACTCTGTTACAATCTGGAACTGTTATCTCTCAGTGATGAACAAAATATCACGAGAGCTGCTAGAGTTATACTAAATAATATTCTCGATAATAATAACACATATAGTGTAAACTCTATTTCTGTGTTTATATACTACACAGTTACAAGATATTCGCTAATTGATATGGAATATAATTCTGCTTCCTAAAATATATCAATCAGATATCTTCTATTCCAAGTATTCCATTCTTCACGGAATTCCTTCTTCATGCATATCTCTTCTTATGTTTATCTTGATCTTCTTAACTTTAATCAGCTACTGTCCTTATCTGATCGTCCTTCAGCACTTAAGTTCTGATATCTATCTCCTGATAACATAAGTACTGATATCCCTTAAGTTCTGACTTCCAGTATAAGTACTGATCAGTTAAGTACTGATTTGTTCTGTTCAAATAAGATCTGAAATCTAAACATAAAACATATTAGCCATGACATTATCAAATATATCTAACAATCTCCCCCAACTTGTAAATTAACAAAATATACAAGTTTAACAGATATTTGATGATGTCAAAAACATTAAGTACAAATGCATGAGAAATAGACAAGATAACTACAACTTACAGTCCTTAAAGTTTTTACCAATTCAACTTCTGATAACAACTTCAATCTGTATAAATATCAGAATTTAAGCAGTTGTAGATCTTCGACTTGGCTTCATCATTTTCTGATCTCTCTGATGTCAGGAGTTGTTCTGAGATAATTCTTCAACAAACATTTCTCAGCATATCTGAGTTCATCAATCATTCTCCGTTTGACATCTTTAAGCTCTGCAGTATCTTCACCAGTTTGAAATATTGCAGCTCTGAGATCATTAATCTTTGCTTTTCTCAACTCCCGATCTAGTCTTATGACATAAGCTTTATTAGACTCTAGATTGAATTCAAGCCCCTTAATACCAAGATATGTTCTGATCTGTGCAGTATTAGGCTTCATATCAACAATATCACCATTGTGATTTCTGTACTTTGGAACATATCTGCTGTCAGACTTAACAGAATAAAGTCTTTTCTGTCTCTGAATCTGTTCCTTTAAGTAGTTTGCAGCAGTCTCTGTTATTCTGTCATCCACTTGAAGTAAGAACAATACATGCTCCAATTCTTCAAAATACTTCAACGGAATGGCATTTTGTCTTATATGATAAACCCTACCATCTGTCATGAAATACAACATGATGTATTCTTTCAAGTAGGTATGGTAAACCATCTGTACAGATTCTAGTTGATTCAATCTTTCAGGAGTTGCTCCAATACCTGGTTCACACAAGGAAGTTGGATCATCAGTAGTGTTGTGTACTCTTCTTTCATCAGCACTTCCCAATCCAGTTTTATCTCTAGCTTCCTTTCCAGTAACTACTCTTGCTTCAAAACCACTTGAAGTAGTCTTCAAAGATTGAGTCTGTTTTGCTTTAGTGAATCCTGGTAGGAGTGTTTTAGATTTATTTTCTGATATCAAGTTAACTTGAGCACTGTCAGAGGTTACTTGCTTCTTCTGAATATCAGAACTTACAATTTCTTGACTCTGAACAACTTGAGCCATGTCAGAGGTTGTTTTAAGAACTTTTCTTGAAGTCAGAGCAAGATTATCTTTTCCATCAGTAATTTCTTCTTCCTCAGGAGGTAAATAAGGCTTGATAGGTTCACCAACCTTTTCTTTACCCTTGGATCTTGGATCTATCTGTGGTTGTGATCTAGCCAAAGTTTCTTCAGTATGTATCCTTTCTTTGATCACAATGCCTTTAGATTTTGGAAGTAACTTTTTACCAGAAGCTTCAGATTTAGATGTGACTTTCTCTGATTTAAGTCTGGCTTCTTCTTCCTTTAAACTTTCCAAGTCCATCCCTGGATTTTCTTGAAGAAATAACTGTCTTGACATTTCCTCATCAAGATCTAGAAGTTCATCAGAACTTATCCTTTTACCAGCAGCAGAACTTATTCTTTTCCCAGTATCAGAACTTGTTCTGTGACTAGCTTGTCTTGATGTAAACCTTCTACCTTGACTATGACCACTACCCATTCCAGAGTTTCCTTGGTCATCTTTTCCATCATCCTTTCCTTGCAGTGACTTGTTGGTTTTGCATTTGGACTTAATTACCTTCTCCCCCTTTTTGGCATCAGCAGGTAATAAAAGAGAGATAAGTAGTTCCACTGAGGTCTGGATTTCAGTAAGTTGCGATTGCTGAGAAGCTTGATTTGTCAGAATTTGATCAATCTGAGCTTGTTGCTTCTCTTGAGTTTTCTCAATATAAGCAACCCTGTCAATGGTAGGTTGGAAGAACTTTTTCTTATCAAGTTTCCAAACTTGTTCCTGTTTAATAAAGTTCTCCTGAATCTTGTGTAGCTCTGCATGAGTATTGGAATGAAGACCTTGTAGATGTTTAGTACTCAATGCAGTGACTCTAAGCTGGGTTTTAAAATCATCAGAATTTAATATTTCATCAGCTTTAGTCAAGTGCTCAGCAAGATGTAAAGCATTTGGAACACATGAAACTGAGTTCCATTCCTTAGTCCACTCCTGACCTGCAGGAGTTTCACTCCAAGGTACTGGTGCATCCCTGATAACAAACTCCTTTAGCAGTTCAGACTTAGGAAGAGTCAATGGAGGAGTATGTCCTGAAGGACCTGCTGCATCAGCATCTACAGTTGTAGCAGCTTCACCAGTATCTCCAACATTTGCAGCATCAGAACTTAAAGAATCAGTATCTTCTGATAAGACAACTGTGTGAGTAGCAATGGAGGCTTCAACATCCTCTAATTGCTGATCGGATACTAAGTTCTGATCAACAGCCATATCCTGATGCTCACCTAAAATCTGATCATCATCTTGATGCAGAGAAGGTGATAGTGATAACTCAGGAGTTTGAACAGCATCAGTAACAGGTGTTGTGGAAGGATTATTTGTTGTTGGAGCTTCTAACAAAAGTATTTCAGGCACAACCAAGTTCTGAATATCAATTTCAGCACTTGTGCCTGGATCAACAAGAGATATAGAAGGTGAATTAGCCTTGTCAGATACAGGTTCCTGAGATTGAGTTGACGGAGAAGAAGTGACTGGAGCAAATTCCTTGTCTTGCGAGATCAGAGATTCCTGATCCCTTTCCTTAGCTGCTTCCTCCTCATCATCTGAAACTGGCCTCTGTGCCCTCTGTTTCTTGTACTTCCTTGTTGATGTGGATTCCTTGGGAGTTGCAGGAACCGTCATACGTCTAAGCCTCTTGAGAAGCCTAGAACCCCCAATTGCAGAATCCTTCTGAGAAGTTGCCTTCTCAGCTTCATTTATCATAGGTTCTGAAGATGGAATCTGATCCTCAGAATCTGATTCATCTCTCAAAGTAATCCTCCGCTTCTTCTGAGATGTTTGAGGAACAGTCTTTGTTCTCTTTGGCTTAGAGGATGTAGGCTTCACAGTAGGTGCTGAAGAAGAAGGTTGAGCATTCTGTGAAGTGGAGAGATAGGATTTGAGATAAGTTCTGAGGGTAGGTTGAGTAGAATGAGAGGTAGGGACTGAGGTTGATGGATTTTGGTTATGGTGAGTTGGTTGAACATTTGAGTAAACAGAATTGTAAGTAGCTGGATCAGCATTTACAAGAATCTGTTTCACAGACTGAGGAATCTGTAATTGTCTCACCATTGATTTCTTTGTGTCAACATTTATCAGGTCGTTAAAGTACCTTTTTGCAACCTTAAAAGGTGGGGTTTGAGTGCTGACTAACTGGGGTTCAGCAGTACAATACGTATAAATAAGTTGACAGAATCTAGCAAAATAAACAACATCTCAATCCTCTGTCATCCTATCCCCAATAAAACCAATTATTCCAGTTGCAAAATCAAAATGAGTTTGATGGATAATAGCATACCCGATGTGCTGACTTAGAATTGGGATGGCATCAAAATTTGAACACTTGTTGCCAAAGGCCTTGGTGATGCAATCGAAGAAGAAACTCCATTCTCTTCTGATATTAGCCCGTTTCAATTGTCCAAGTTTCGTCAGACTCTTTTCATATCCCAATTCAGCCATTAACTCCCGAAGGGCTGAGTCCTCTGGAACTGAGAAAGTACAATCCTCTGGAAGATGTAAAGCCCTGCGTACTGTACCAGGAGTGACTACAAAAGATGAATCACCCACTTGGAAAATAATACTGGGAGTTCCACGGTTACCACCATCATCAAAAACGCCAGTCCTCCAGAACCTCAGAACTTGTTGACTTGAAAAGAATTCAGGCTGAGTTAAGGCGTACCCAACCTCACTATGTGCAAGAAGATCTTGCACAAAATGCAATTCAGATGGAGCTTCAGTATGATCAAGAATTGCAGCATAGTTGTTTGGAACGAACTTTGCTCCATCAATGATTAAATCCTTTGGTGCCATGTGAAAAAAATATTGAAATTCAAGTATGCCTGTTAGGTGTTTGAGATAATATTTGTATGAAAACAACGGAAATAGTAAAGTGAAAGAGAGTAAAAGTAAGAAGAGAGATAGAAGATGAAGAAATTAAAAAGATTAAAGAAATCTTCTCTCTGCTGTACTTATACAAAAAAAATGTTACCGTTGGACACCTGTCAGACATGCAGTAATAACGGATAGTTACTGGGCTCGAGAAAACAGTAATCATGACTTACCCATTTGCCGAGTTTCAAGGAGAAAAAAAACTGTTCCTTTTATCAAGGGAAACAATTCAAATTTTAACCCGTTATCACTGATTGGATTGTTTTTCACTGCAACATTAATATTCTGAAAATGAATCATGTTAAAAATGACCGAGATAATTTCTATGAATAAGTGCTGACGGAGAATCAGAACTTAAATAAAAACAAAATTTAAATGGTCATCAGAATATCAATCAGGATTTATCAACACAAGATAAAATAACTCAGAGACAAAATCTTGAAGTAAAGACAGTTTTCATTAATATATCAAGTCAATACATATATGAAATAGAAATTACATCAATACAAGATTTTCCCTAAGCTTCTAATCCTAACATCAACAGCTTTAGTCCTAGCTAAGAAGCCTGACAAAGCTGAGGATGAAGAAGAACAGGAAGAAGACGAGATTAAGTCATCCTCCTCTTCCTATCTTCGACAAACAAGATAGCGAGTCGAATGATTCGCTCTTGCTGACGGATACGACGAAGGTGAAGGTCTCTTCGAACGGCCACCAGATCACGTTTGATAACCTCTGGAAATTGAATCCAGAGATTGTGAGGGATGTTGGTGATAGGGTAGGGAGTTGGAATTCCATTCAAAAAGACATGCACCGTCTCATCACCGTAATTGTAGAACCAGCCAAATTCAGCCATTTGTGATAGTAAATGAAAAACAAGACTGAATTTGTGATACAAGTGTGATGAGAAGACTAATGTGAAGTGGCTGCATATATAGGCAAGAGAATGTCAAGAGACACAAAGATATTGAATGCAGACAGGTAGAAGTAATTCTACCTCGTCTCCCTAGACTTTGAAAAAGAATAACAGTCATTGGAAAAAGAATGTGCACATGTAACAAGAGTGATCTGTTCAAGGACGAGTGCCATTATGTTTTAACCATAGACTATTAATCTTCCACTTCAACATTTCGAAATTAATCTGAGACTGTTACCAAATTTTATTCACAGATAAGTCAAGTAAAGGGTTAGACTGAAAAATCAGAACTTAGACCTATACCAGAACTTAACAGTCATCAGAACATAATGTCTTAACTCGAACAAGGGATATCTATCTTAGTAAATACTCATACAAGTTCTTAGTTATGAACGTCAGAACTTAATCATCAGAACGTGGAACTAGAACTTGTCCTCAGAATTTGTGCAGAAGTGACACAATGACTGTTTATCTAAAATAACATAGACCACCACAGAAATTTCATCATTCATATGGAGTGATGTGTGTGTGCATTAAGCTAAATAACAGACAAAGAGTAAAGTCTGATCTACTTCAGTACATCTTAGAAATAAGTCATAATTAAAATTTTGCTAAAGAGCTGTCATTATCCTGAAACCTACTGATAAATGAGTTCATGCATGAGTCCACCTCTACTGTTTTTGTGCTAATTTTATGCATCTTTTGAAATTCTATTTTACAGAGGCTTCTCAGTGTAAGTGAGTCACGACTGTTTATTAGAATTTATGCTTTTATCAGAGTATTTCTCCAGTAATCATAGAGTGTGAAAAGTCACCAAGAAAAATATTTTGCTTTTCTAATGCATATTTACTTAATACCAGCAATGCACTTGGGTCGTCCCATTCACATCTTTACTCTAGATCTCAAAGGAGTACCTGATATTATTCTTTGATTCTTTTTCTTTTTCTTTTGATAAGTGAGGTTTATCAGCACTTAGTACATTCAGCAGTTTTACTAGAATCAGAACTTAAACAGATGAGTAGCATTATTCTAATTTGTGACTTAGTAATAAGATATACAAAGTAAACTTAACTAAGCTCAGTTATCAGAATTTGCTTGTGTCATTAGATTTCCACAGAAATAATTACTTCTTTCATGGGATCATTTGTTTATTGAAGACTAGTAGGTCAGTATCTAGCACAGTTATCCTCATTGGATTAAATAGTTACTGAAACAGACATATCACTTATCAGAGTTTAGAAACATATAGCAGACAACAGTCAGTACTTAAAGACATTTATCAATTAATGCACAGAATATACAAAGAGATTAATTCTGTAAATACTGATCATAAAGTCTGATAACATAGAACAAGTTTAAGCAGATTTAGAGAAAGAACCTGAAATCATTCCAAGTTCATTTACCAATTTTGAAAAGGTAGCTTCACACAGTGGTTTTGTGAAGATATCTGCTACTTGTTGATCTGTGGGAACAAAATGCAATTCCACTGTACCTTCATCCACATGTTCCCTGATGAAATGGTACCTGATGCTGATGTGCTTTGTCATAGAGTGTTGAACTGGATTACCTGTCATAGCAATAGCACTTTGATTATCACAGTAAATAGGGATTTTGAAATATGTTAACCCATAATCCAGTAACTGATTCTTCATCCAGAGAATCTGTGCACAGCAGCTTCCTGCAGCAATATACTCTGCTTCTGCAGTTGATGTGGAAATTGACTTTTGTTTCTTGCTATACCAAGAAACCAACCTGCCTCCAAGAAATTGGCAGCTTCCACTTGTGCTTTTCCTGTCAATTTTGCAACCTGCAAAATCTGCATCTGAGTAACCTATTAATTTAAAATCTGATTCTCTAGGATACCATAATCCTAGATCAGCTGTTCCTTTAAGATACTTAAAGATTCTTTTTACAGCTGTTAAGTGAGGTTCTCTTGGATCTGCTTGAAATCTTGCACAAAGACAGGTAGCAAACATGATATCTGGTCTACTAGCAGTTAGATAGAGAAGTGAGCCAATCATACCTCTGTAATCAGTAATATCTACTGAATTACCAGTATCCTTATCCAGTTTTGTTGCAGTGGCCATGGGAGTGGATGCACTTGAACAGTCTTGCATTCCAAATTTCTTCAGCAAGTTTCTGGTATACTTAGATTGACAAATAAAAGTTCCTTCTTCAGTCTGCTTGACTTGAAGGCCCAGAAAATAACTAAGTTCTCCCATCATACTCATCTGATATCTTGACTGCATTAGGTTGGCAAACTTTTTGCAAAGTTTGTCATTTGGAGACCCAAAAATAATATCATCAACATAAATCTGGATCAGAAGTAAGTCCTTGCCATGATTGAGATAGAACAATGTTTTGTCAATAGTTCCTCTGTTGAATCCACTTTCCAGAAGAAACTGAGCTAAAGTCTCATACCATGCTCTTGGAGCTTGCTTAAGTCCATAAAGTGCTTTATCAAGCCTGTAGACATAATCTGGATGTTTGGAATCTACAAAGCCTGGAGGTTGTTCAACATATACTTCCTCTTCCAATTCTCCATTGAGAAAAGCACTTTTCACATCCATTTGAAAGACAGTAAACTTTTTGTGAGCAGCATAAGCCATGAATATCCTTATGGCTTCTAACCTAGCAACTGGAGCAAATGTTTCATCATAGTCAATTCCCTCCTGTTGAGAATATCCTTTTGCAACCAGCCTTGCCTTGTTCCTTACAATTATGCCATCACTGTCAGTTTTGTTTCTGAATACCCACTTTGTACCAACAACCGATCTATTCTTGGGTCTTGGCACTAAGGTCCAGACTTTGTTTCTTTCAAATTCATTCAACTCTTCCTGCATTGCTTGCACCCAATCAGCATCTTGAAGAGCTTCTTCCACTTTCTTTGGCTCAGACTGAGAGAGAAAAGAATTGTAAAGACATTCATTCGAAGTACCTGTTCTAGTTCTGACACCTGCCTCAGGATTTCCAATTATTAAATCAGGTGTATGTGATTTTGTCCACTTCCTTGCAGATGGAAGATTTTCTCTAGAACTGGATGCTCCCCCATGATTCATGCTGTCTTCGGTTTCATTTTCTGATGCTCCCCCTGAAACTATGCTCTCTGAGTTGGATCCTTCAGTATTTAGATTTTCAGCACTGTCAGTACTTGGCTTATCAGAACTTGACGAATCAGAATTTGAAGAGCCAGATGTATGTTCTGATGCTTCTTGAGATGTGATAATATCTTGAGTATGCTCCCCCTGCATTGGTGCATCTTCCTTTGACGTAGTCACCACAGTTTCAATAACATCAGAGTTTAATCCATCAGAATTTACAGTATCAGGACTTAGACTGTCAGGACTTGAGATATCAGAATATGAATCTTCATTTTCAAATCTCAGCTTATCATGATCAATGCAATCTTCAAGTCCAGTGATCTTCTTGTCATCAAAAGAGACATTGATAGATTCCATGACCACTTTTGTTCTCAAATTATAGACTCTGAAGGCTTTTGTAGAAAGTGGATATCCTACAAAGATTCCCTCATCAGCTTTTAGATCAAACTTGGATAGCTGTTCAGGATGAGTCTTGAGAACAAAACATTTACATCCAAATACATGAAAGTATTTGAGATTTGGCTTCTTGTTCTTCACCATCTCATATGGTGTTTTTCCATGCTTGTTAATGAGTGTTGCATTTTGAGTAAAACAAGCAGTCTGCACAGCTTCAGCCCAGAAATAGGTTGGAAGCTTTGCTTCTTCAAGCATTGTTCGTGCAGCTTCAATTAGAGTTCTATTCTTCCTTTCAACAACTCCATTTTGCTGTGGAGTTCCAGGAGCAGAAAATTCTTGCTTTATTCCATGATTTTTGCAGAACTCTTCCATTATCAAATTCTTGAATTCAGTGCCATTATCACTCCTCAAAATTTTCACAGAATCTTTGATCAATTTATCCAGATGTTTGACATGATCAATCAGGATAGATGCAGTTTCACTTTTTGTGTGCAAGAAATACACCCATGTGTATCTGGTGAACTCATCTACTATGACCAACGCATATTTCTTCTTTGCAATAGACATGACATTCACTGGACCAAATAGATCAACATGAAGTAGATAATAAGGCTCAAGAATTGATGATTCAGTCTTGCTCTTGAACGAAGATTTTCTTTGTTTAGCCTTCTGACATGAGTCACAAAGACCATCAGGAACAAACACTGTTTTTGGCAGTCCTCTCACAAGATCTTTCTTGATCAGTTCATTTATCTTATTGAAGTTTAAATGAGAGAGTTTCTTGTGCCAATTCCAGCTTTCTTCAGTTGAGGCTCTACTCACTAAACAGATTGCAGAACCATCAGAACTTGTTGAAAGCTTAGCTTCATAAATGTTACCACGCCTGAATCCCTTCAGAACAATTTTTCCTTTAGATTTACTAACTATTTCACAATGTTCTGCAAAGAAATCAACATGATAACCTCTGTCACAGATTTGACTTATACTCAGTAAGTTGTGTTTAAGTCCTGAGACTAGAGCTACATCTTTAATGATGACATTCCCAAGATTGATATTGCCATATCCCAAAGTTTTTCCAATGTTGCCATCTCCATAAGAAACACTTGGGCCAGCTTTCTCCACAAAGTCTGATAGCAGGGCCTTATTTCCAGTCATGTGTCCTGAACATCCACTGTCCAGAACTAAAATATTTTTCCTGTTGCCCTGCAATCAAAAAGACCACTAATTATTAGTTTTAAGGACCCAGACTTGCTTGGATCCTTTGGCCTTTTTAGGTTTGTTAACATTTGCAGCGGATTTAACATCAGATTTTATGTTAACAGTTTTCTTATCAGAACTTATACTAGAAGGAACAACAGAAACTTTCTTTAAAGAAGGTTTTATTTGATAATAATCATAGTACAAACTATGATATTCCTTACAAGTATAAATGGAATGCCATAAACTACCACAATGAAAACAAGGATTTTGTGGTTTGTATCTAACAGACTGACTCTTAACTCCTGACTTTGTAGATAAGGAGTTAATATTCTTATTCTTCCTGCAAAAAGAAGCCAGATGGTTAGAACTTCCACAGTTATAACATGCTTTCCTAGGAGCATCAGGAATAGATTTATAGTTATTGCTTTTATTCACACCTTCCTTTCCATTCCTGTTTTTCCTAGGTGATTTTACCTTGTTTGCATTCTTAACATCTTTCAGCTTATGCTTAAGCTGCTTCTTTGTCATTAAGCCTATGTTAACTTCAGCTGTCTTTTCCTGTTTTAGTTTGTCAGAAGCTAATTCCTTTTTAACTTCTGATTTCTCAGTTTCGGATTTTTCAGTTACAAACTTAACAGGTTTTAACTTCGGCTTTTGCTTATCAACAGGCTTAATTTCTTCAGTTCCTTTTTCATTATTTTCTTCATAACCTAAGCCCTCTTTCCAGTTTCCACTGCTCAGCAAATTTTGAGTTGTTTTGCCAGAGTTAGTCCAAGTTCTGATAATCTCTCTCTCCTTTTCTAACTCAGTTTTTAGAGATTCATTCATTTTTAGCACTTCATCCCTAACATAAAAAGCATCATCTCTATCCTTCTGAGTTTGATGAAACATGACTAACTCTTTTTCTAAGAAATTGTTTCTTTTCTTAAAAGCAAGATTTTCAGAAGTTAATCTTTCACATGTTAAAGTTTGATCTCTATAACTAACAAACATGGTTTTAAGATATCTTCTCAACTCATTAATATCATCAGTATGAAAAGCATAAGTAGTCTGAGGTACCTTTGTTTCAGCAGTTTCAGAACTGCTCTCAGAACTTGATTTTTCAGCATTTGCCATCAATGCATAGTTCTCCTCACTTTCAGAGTCTGAGGTGTCTGTCCAGCTTTTCTGCTTTGTGACAAGAGCTTTGCCTTTGTCATTCTTGGTCTTCTTGCACTCAGGAGATATGTGGCCTTTCTCACCACAATTATAACATTTAACATTAGCATAATCTCCTCTGTCAGACTTTCCTCCTTTTCCTTCAGATCTTCTGAAATTCTTCTTATCAGAACTTATGCCTTTCCTGGAAAACTTCTTTCCCTTCCTGAACTTCCTGTATGCAATCTTTGTGATTCCTTTCACCATAAGAGCACACAGCTTCATCATCTCCTCATCAGCATCAGTTTCAGGCAAGCTTTCAGAATCTGAGTCATCATCACTCTCAGAACTTGATGACTCAGTATCAGATTTTATGATAAGAGCTTTACCCTTATCTTTCTTTGAGGAAGGTGGTTTGGGGGATTCCTCTTCAACCTTGAGAGCAACTGTCCTTGACTTTCCTCCTTTTCTCTTGCTTCTTTGTTCCATCTCAAGTTCATGAGTCTTGAGCATTCCATAGATTTCATCAAGAGTTGTTTCATCAAGATTGTAGTTGTCTCTTATTGTTGTTGCCTTCAAATCCCAACATTCAGGAAGAGCTAACAGGAATTTGAGGTTTGTATCTTCAAGATCATACTCCTTATTAACCAATGACAAGTCATTCAAGAGTTTGACAAATCTTTCATACACATCAGTCAATGACTCATTAGTCCTAGAGTCAAAGTGTTCATACTCTTGAGTGAGTATTGTCTTCCTGTTCTTCTTAACTGTTTCAGTTCCTTGACACCTTGTCTCCAGTGCATCCCATATCTCCTTAGCAGTCTTGCAGTTGATTACCCTGTTTGACATTACATTATCAATGGCACTATGCAATAAGTGACGTACCTTGGCATCCTTAGCAATAGATGCTATATCTTCAGCAGTGTAATCATTCTTTTCCTTTGGTACGGTCATTGCTGCTTCACCTGGAACTACAACAGCGAGCTTGGTAGGTTTGTGAGGCCCTTCCCTGATTCTATCAAGGTATTCTGGATCTGTTGCTTCCAGAAACATGGTCATCCTTACCTTCCATATGGGATATTCAGATGGTCTCAATATGGGAACTCTGATAGTCTCATATCGACTCTGAATTGATGTCTTTGATGATTCCTCAGTTTTGGTAGGCTTAGTTGGAGTTTCTGTGTCAGACATGACTGTGTTTGGATCTTTAACTGTATGTGTGTTAACAGATAGCTCTGATACCACTTGTTAGGTCACACTTTCACTGTAGAGGGGGTGAATACAGTGTTTATCACAATCAAATCAAACTTCAAGAACTTATGTAACAGAAAACAAACTTTATTTAAACAATAAACTCTGTTACAATCTGGAACTGTTATCTCTCAGTGATGAACAAAATATCACGAGAGCTGCTAGAGTTATACTAAATAATATTCTCGATAATAATAACACATATAGTGTAAACTCTATTTCTGTGTTTATATACTACACAGTTACAAGATATTCGCTAATTGATATGGAATATAATTCTGCTTCCTAAAATATATCAATCAGATATCTTCTATTCCAAGTATTCCATTCTTCACGGAATTCCTTCTTCATGCATATCTCTTCTTATGTTTATCTTGATCTTCTTAACTTTAATCAGCTACTGTCCTTATCTGATCGTCCTTCAGCACTTAAGTTCTGATATCTATCTCCTGATAACATAAGTACTGATATCCCTTAAGTTCTGACTTCCAGTATAAGTACTGATCAGTTAAGTACTGATTTGTTCTGTTCAAATAAGATCTGAAATCTAAACATAAAACATATTAGCCATGACATTATCAAATATATCTAACACCTTGTTACTATAAATATATCATATTGTCATAACACCATCATCTAACTTCAAGAAAACTCTAAATCCATAATTTCTCTAACTCTCTCTTTTCGGTACTTATCTAATCTATTCCACACGCTAGTCATGGGTGGCCTACTTACTAATGGCTTCTTTTAACCTGACAACAGCTATCCTCCGGAACACTAGAATATTCTTTCTAAACTTCTTCTCACCTTTATTAATATCTCATGCATTAACTATTTACTGTAGCTATTGAATCCATCCTCATAAATACTGTTGCTCCATAAGATAGGTTTTAAACTGAGGGCATAGAACAGGATGTAGGGTAAACCGAAGAGATACACTCACAGCCGAATGTCCAGTAAAATAAGAATAAACAGATAGAGGTTCCTAAATAGGTCGTCTCATATCAAGAGGTGGTAAAATAGCGTAGAATATCTTGAAGAGGTACAACTGTCATAACAGAAGGTAGTACCGTTAATACTGATGAAGGAACAAGGTGCAAATCAAATCCGAGAGAAGATGACGATCCTTGAACGGGAAGCTCCAAACGATCAGATGATACAGGGAAATCAGGATCTGCCATTACCGTTGTCTGGAAATCACGTCGCAAGTTAAGAATCCTAAATTGCAATACAAACCGTGCCGGAGACCTGCTATACAATCGCACTCAACCTCACAACGTCTTATCCTTCTATTTCATATTCCTAATCCTAACCCTCTACCCAATCCCGACAATCTAGGCTTGTTTCAGTGACTTATAACCTGTAGCTCTGATACCAACCTGTGGCGCCCTCCAAACCCGGGTCAGAAGTTTGGGGTCCACAATACATACACAATGTATAAACTTATATACGAAATATTATTTGTAATGACCCTGCTTTACATAACCACAGATCGCAACAGGTTAAAGTATGAAAACAAGCCACAACCTTAACTTATTACAACGTACCAAATCCCAACTGATTTAACTTACAACGGATAATAAAATTATTCTTACAATCTTACTATCTCTCTACCATTATGAAGCTCCTGCTAGCTCGATCCAACTCAAACTGGAACATTAGCCCGCACTTTGGACTGAGGAACTTCTCTATCATCCATATCTTTTTCAACTGTAAAATATATAATAGAATTGCAAGGGTGAGCTAACTAGCTCAGCAAGTCATAACAGTGATAACTGAGGTTAAGCAATGTTCAAATGGAATGATTCAGAAGAATAAAGTTTATTGTTAAACAATCATTAGAATTGGCTATTTATTTTAAGTTTTAAAACCAAGGTTAGACTGCTGATCAGTCACGCACTAACCCTGAACAAAGCACACATCACTGCTCTAATTATTGGATCTAAGGCACACATTGGCCTATAATTGACCACGAATTTGGTCTGACCACGAATCTGGTCCTTATTTACAAAACTATCCAATTCTAAAACAATTCAGTATGATAAATAATATACTTCAATAAAACAAAATCATAATCAATGATGATTAAACACTTGAATAAAAACGTAAAGAAATTCATGGATATCACAAGGTATATCAGGGCATGTATAAGAAACGCTTTTCAGTTTGTAAAAGAATCAGGTATTAGACCAGTAATGATTTTTCAGGGTATGGTTCTTTGATGTTATAAAGAATGGTTGGAGTATAAAAGTTTCTGTGTTTTCAAACAATTCTCTTCCAGTGTTTGGTAGTTATACATTTGGGGAGTAGGTATCATATTTGTGTGATTTGGTATCTGAGGATCAACAAAGGATGGTTTACAAAGAATAAGGCTTACGGCTCAAGATCAAGAAATATCAGGGTTCAAGGGTAAATAGTTTAAAGCACTTGCAATATAAAACATGAGTTATTTTGAATAATAGCGACATGTTATGAAACAGTTCGAAAATATTTGCAATATATCTCGAAGAAAAGTTTAGAAGTACTTGCCTTACAAGGCTTTACAACTACTACTGATCGACTCTGAGCCGACTCTATCGCTCAGGCTTTATTGTCTATCCACTAGATCACTCTGGATTCGACCTCAACACTTAAGTCCTTTGATTGGAACCTTACTGAGCTTTTCGACTGACCACCAACTATCTTTCGTCCAATGCCAATTCTCGGGCATTCCAACTAGAACCAGAGAATAACAGCGGCGACGGCCAGAAATGAAGAAAAATAATAAAGAAAAGCGACGGCTGTAGTAAAATTCCGGGGAAGAAAGGGAAATAACGGGAGGGATGTTGAGAATTAGGAGAGAGTGAAGACTGAGATGATAATCGAGAGAGAGACACAGAGTCCTTGTGTGTTTGTGTTGCTTCTGTTTTATATTTATTTTATATTTTATTGCTTTCCCTGAAGTGCCACGTATCAATTAAACCTCCGAGAATTTGACACGTGTATTACCATGCCCGGTTCTGATCCACACTTGGCTATTTAACGATATAAACACACGGGTAAATAAAACCCGAAAAATACCAAACTAATTATAAAATTGTCATAATAATTAAACACTACAAAGATATAAATTTCACAATTTTTAACACAATTCTGAAGCGCACGACATACCCGCATTTCACAATTAACGAATCGAGTTGTACTTAAAATAAATTCAGAATATCACGAATATAGTTTTAAAGCGTTATAAATATCCCGAAGTTAATGAAAACATAAATTTCGTAATTTTAAAATAATTTCTGAAATGCAGTTTATACCCCGCTTTTCGCAATTAAACGAATCGACACGCATGTGAAATTAATCCCGAAAATTTCCAAAATAATTTTAAAATTCTCGAAATATTCCAAACTTAAATAAATAAGAGTTTCATATATTTTGAAGAATTGTAGAATTAAATATGGATTTTACAAATAAAAGCATCCGGAAAGTCATTTAAAGATAAATAATTAATAAAATATTGATTTCTCAATTTTATAAAATCCTAAAAATAATTATTGTAATTATAAAATCATAAAAACAATTTTAGAGATAATCCAAATATTTATGCAAATAAATTTACACTAAATCAACTTTTGAAAGTGAAACAATTCAATATCATTCCATAATTAACTATGCGAACAACCCGGTACATAATAAATCACACATAGATAATAATCAAACAACACATAGCGGCCAAAACCAATACACATATTTTATTTATTTAATACTTCCACAATTACATATTTAGATAATTCAAAAATACACGAGTCGTTATATTTATTGTAGCATAAGCATCTTCCTTTCAGAATTACTTCTACCTTAGCAGAATTCTACCTCATAGGAATTTCTCTTCCATCATCCTCGGTGATTTTTGGAATGTATTCAGAAGCTTTTGTACCAGAGATTCTGAGAAGATCTCTTATAGCCTTCAAAATGTAATCTGACCATCTTCTTGTAACATCAGATTTTACTTCCAGAAGGTAGTGAATATGTTAAAGCACTTTCACAGACTTCTTTACCATATCAGAATCTGCTAGTCTGTAAGTTCTGCCATCATTGAGAAACAGGATCAATTTTTCTTTAACTTCTGATTCATCATGAGTATCCATGACAATTTGAGCAGACAACACTTTGTCAAGGTGCTTTTGTTTGATTTCTTCATATGGTTTGTCTGTCAAAATGAAAGGATCTCTGAGAGTAACTTCTACTCTGTTTGTATCTTTTCTTTGTCAGAACCTAATCCAGACTTGTCTCTAGCTTGCTTGGCTTTTAACCCAAATGTTGCAAGTTGACTCAACATTAGATTGGTCTTAGGTTCCACTGGAGTAGCTTTGTTCCATAGCAGCTTCTTCTTATCAGCAATTATCATCTTGCCCAATTCAACTTGAGCTCTGTCAGAGGTTGATGTCTTGATGACTTGTTCAGGATTTGTAGAGTCTTCTGTAGCTTGCTGTTCTGAAATTTCTTCAGGATTTATCAAGTTCTGAACTTCTTCACTCTGAACAACTTGAGCTATGTCAGAGGTTGTCTTAGATTTTTCTGTCATCTTTCTTCTTTTCAGAGTTTCAACAGTTTCATCTTCTGCAGTAGCAACATCAAATACTTGAACCATCTTGCACACAGGATCCATCAGAATTTAAGGAATCTCCATCTTTTGTTTCTTGACTGTCTCCCCAACTTTTCCTTTTCCCTTATCTTTGGGATCAGTAGTAGTTTGAGATCTAGTACTTGATCTAGGAATCTCTGTGGCAGATCTTTCTTTTATCACAATCCCCTTTTCTTTTGGCCTTGGTGGCTTTTTAGCATCAGAAGCTTTTGACTTTGGTTTTCTATTCTCAGTAACAAATTTAACTTCTTCTTCTCTTAATTCCTCAAAATCCACCCCTGGATTATCCATAAGGAATAGTCTCTTGGCCAGTTCTTCATCAATAGTTTGAATTTTGGGATCCTTGTAAAAGAATGTTGCTTTCTTTCCCTTGAATTTTAGAGTCTGCAAAAACTTCTATGAATCTTGGCTTCCGGCTTGAATCATTACATCAGAAGTAGTTGTCAGAACTTGATCATCAGAATCCGTGATCAACAAGGGAACATCCTGATTTGTAGGCTTATTTCCTTCCTTATTTTTCCTTTGAGTAGAACCAGACAATCTCTGATGAGAACCTGTCTGTTGGGAAGGAATCCTGCTCAATTGCTCTCCTTGACTGTGACCTCTACTCTTATCAGAGTTTCCCTGGTCATCACCATGATCATCCTTTTTCTTCAGTGTCTTGATTGGTGAGCATTTGGACTTAACTACCTTCTCCCCCTTTTTGGCATCATCTGTCAGGAGTAGAGAAAGAAGGAGTTCCACTGAAGATTGGATTTCATTGAGCTGTGTTTGTTGAGAGGCTTGATTCTGCAATACCTCATCTAGTTGGGCCTGCTGCTTGATTTGAACTTGCTCAATAGCTTCCACTTTTTCTTGAATTGGTCTGATAAACCTATTCTTTTTTAGTTTGAGCATCAGGTCTAGCTTATCAGATGCTTCTTGAAGTTTATGAACCTTTTCATGAGTCTTGGAGTGTAGACCTTGAAGATTTTTAGTACTGAGAGCAGTGACTTTAAGTTATATTTTGAAGTCAGAATTTATCAACAACTCATCAGCTTTTGAAATATGTTCTGACAGAATAGTTGAGCTGGGAATGAAGTCAGGTTCATTCCACTTTTTTGTCCATTCAACTCCTCTAAAGGTTTCCTCCCATGGAACGAGAGCATCTTCTTCATTAAATTTAAGCAGGGCCTCCTTGCCGAGAATTGGAGCATTTAGTGGAGCACTTGCTGGAGCACTGTCTCCAGAATTTGATAAAATCTCATCATTTTCTGATAACACCAGAGTGTGTGTAACTGAAGGAGATTCTGGAGCTTCTATTTCCAAATTCTGATCTTCAGGTTTCAAATCCAGAATTGGTGTAGTAGGAATTTCAGCATTTAGTCTTGGAGAAACAGGTGGAGTTGACTCCTTTGCTGGTGGTGCTTCTAGATACAAAACAGTTGGAATATTCAACCCGTGAATATCAATTTCAGGACTTAACCCTGAATCTCCAACTTAGGTAGTTTCTTTGAATGGAGAGATATGAGGTGTGATCACTGTGTCAGGAACAGTGTCTTCATGTTGAGGTGGAGCTGTCAAAGCTTCAATGACTATAGGTTCTGATGAGATCAGAGATTCCTGATCCCCTTCCTCAGCATCTTCAACATCCTCAAATTGAATTTGTGCAATATGCACACCTACTCTAGTCTTCCTTGATCTTCTAGATGGTGGAGTGATATGATCTGTATTAGAATTTGAAGATCTTTTCCTTTTCAAAATCCCAGAACCCTCAACTTCATTCTGTTTCTGAGGAGTTACCTCTTCAGCTTCTAATGTCACAGGTTCTGATGCAGGAACCTGGACTTGTTCTTCCTCATCAGATTCATCTCTCAAAATCATCCTTCTTCTTCTCCTTGGTGGAGATTTAGGCCTTGCTCCCGAGTTTTTTAAGTGAAGGAAGTAAGTGATGAGGAGGTAAAGTACTTTCATCCCATTTTTGGAGTGAATGTTTTGGAGTGAAATTTTGTTAGATTTGCATTCATTAACACTTGTTTTCGCTCCTTTTAAAAACTCGGGAGCACAATTATGAATGCAAGTGAAATTACTTTACTTACCCTACACTTTCTTTCCTTCCTTTTTTAAAATGGGGAGCGAGGGGTTAGGCACAGAGATAGTTCTTTTGGTTTTGGGCCTAGAGGATGTGTCAGATTTTACAACTGACACCTTTTGAGAAGTACCAGAGGTTGGTTTGGTTTTGGATTTGAGAGGTGAGGTTCTGATAGTAGGTGTTGATGCTTGTGGTTGAGAGGATTGTGCTGGTTGATAGTAGGTTCTGATAGTAGGCTGTGGTTGAGTATTGGAAGGCTGGGTTGGTGGAGGTCGAGAAGTAGTAGGGTGTGTAGGTACAACATCAGGATATATGGTTGTGTATGTGTGAGGATCAGAATTTACTAAGAATTGTTTGACAAATTGGGGAATTTGGAGGGGTCTTAGTATTTCCTTATTATTATCAGCAGATAATAAGTCTGTGAAAGCCCTTTTGTGAAGTTTAAAGGGTTCAATTAACTCACTAAAGTTTTGAGGTGCATCAGAACAACATAATCTATATATAAGCTGACAGAATCTAGCAAAATATATTATGTTGCTATCCTCTTTCATCCTATCACATATAAAACCAAAAATAGCAGTAACATAATCAAAATGAGTTTGATTAAGAAGTGCATACCCTATTTGTTGACTCATGATTGGAATAGCATCAAAATTTGAGCATTTGTTGGCAAAGGCTTTGGTAATATAATCGAAAAAGAAGCTCTATTCCCTCCTGATGTAGGGCCTCTTCAGTTGTCCCAGCTTGGACAAAGACTTCTCATAGCTAAGATTTGCCATCATGTTTTGAAGAACTGACTCCCCAACTTGTGAATTGTAAGTACAGTTTTCGGATATATGCAATGCTTGTCGAACAGTGGACAAGGTTACCAAGTGCTCATCTTCCCCTGTTGTAAAAATGATGCTTGGGGACCCACTTTCACCACCATTATCCGATCTTTTCTAGGATTCCTTATCACGCCACAATAGACTCCAGACCTCTAAAACTCCAAAATTTGCTTGCCTGAGAGAGTCTGTGGTTGGGTCAGAGCATACCCAATCTCACTTCGAGCGAGAAAATCTTAAATGAAGTAAATTTCTGAAGGAGCCTCATCCTTGTTGAGAATAGCCATATAGTTGTTGGGACAAACTTGGCTCCATCATAGATAAGATCCTTGGGTGCCATTTCTGTGAAAATTAAGTGAAAAGTTGTGTGTGTATAGAGTGTTTGATAAAATGCCTGTGAGAAAATAGCTTCAGAGAATAATAGAGAGTGAGAGAAAATAAGAGAGATTAGAAAAGAGTAAGAAAGTAGGTAAAAGATTTTAAAATCTTTTATCTCTCGTATATATATTCTCTCCACTAATTACAACGGCTAATTTCTGAAGCGGAACTGACATTTGACACCTAGCAGCATGTAAACAGTCAAAACATTATTAGTGGGCACGGTAAACATGCAGTAATTATTGCTCACATGCGATTACCAAAACAAACACGCAACCCATTAACCAAATGATTATGACTATTTTTATCTCACTTAATTATTTTCTGATAAAATGACCATTACAGTAAAAACTAATAATGAATCAACCAATTAAAATGTGACACGTAAGCATCAGAGTTTGTATCAAAACTTGACTATTATCAGAATTTAACGGTCATCAGAACATGGCTTCTGTACTCAAAAAGTGAATGACTTTTTCTGTATTTCTTCACACAAATACTGACTGGTTTCTTCAGAGTTTAATCATCAGAACATAATCAGAACTTGTCCTCAGAATTTATGCAAATAATACTTAACTGTTTATCAGAAACAACTTAATCACCACAGTAATTTTCATCATTTATATGGAGTGATAGTGTGTGTATGTGCAAATGATCAGATAAAGATTAAAATCTGATAAACTTCAGTATATCTTAGAAATAAGGCATAACTAAGAAAATTGCTTAAAATTTGTCTTGAATTGTGAAGTCTACTATAGAATAAAGTTATTCAAGAATCCACCTCAACTGTTTGTGCTTATTTTATGCATCTTTTGAAATTCTTTTGACAATGGCTTCTCAGTGTAAATGAGTTACAACTGTCATCATAATTTATGTTGTTATCAGAATATTTCGCCAGTAATCAGAGAATGTGAAAAGTCACCAAGAAAAAATATTGCTTTTCTGATGCATATAACTTAATACCAGCAATGCACTTGGATCTTCCCTTTCACATATTTACTCTAGATCTCAAAGGAGTACCTGATTTCAATTTTTCTTTTCTTTTATTTTCTTCAGATAAGTGAGCCTTATCAAGCATGTAGTTCATCCTTAAGATTTACTGACATCAGAATTTGACAGATAAGAAGTAATAATCTAGTTTGTGACTTAGTAATAAGATACAGGAAGTAAATTTGACTAAGATCAAAATCAGAATTTTCTTGTGTTATTGATTTCCAAATAAATAACTAATTCAAACATGGGATACATAGTTTATTCAAGACTACTAAGTCAGCATCTAACAAGATAATCCTCATTGGATTGAATAGTCACAGAATATTCAAAACACTTTCAGAGTTTATAGAATCACATCAGATAATAAGCAGTATTTAATATATTACAATTTAGGCACAGATTACATTGAGATAAGAAAATCTGTAAGCACTGATCATAAAGTCTGATGTATGAGAACAAAAACTAAACAGATTTTGAGAAAGAACCTGAAACCATTCCAAGTTCATTTACTAGTCTTGTAAAAGTAGCTTCACATAGTGGTTTTGTGAAGATATCTGCTAGTTGTTGATCTGTTGGAACAAAATGCAATTCCAGTGAACCTTCCATCATATGTTCCCTTATGAAATGGTACCTAATACTGATGTGCTTTGTCATTGAGTGTTGAACTGGATTTCCTGTCATAGCAATAGCACTTTGATTATCACAGTAGATAGGTATTTTAGAAAATTCTAACCCATAGTCCAGTAACTGATTCTTCATCCGAATAATCTGTGCACAATAGCTTCCAGTAGCAATATATTCTACTTCTGCAGTTGATGTGGAAATTGATTTCTGTTTCTTGCTAAACCAAAAAACCAATCTGCCTCCAAGAAATTGGCAGCTTCCACTAGTGCTTTTTCTGTCTATTTTGCATCCTGCAAAATCTGCATCTGAGTAACCTATTAGCTTAAAATCTGATTCCCTAGGATACCACAATTCTAGATCAGCTGTACCCTTGAGGTACTTGAAAATTCTTTTCACAACTATTAGATGAGGTTCTCTTGGATCAGCTTGAAATCTTGCACAAAGACATGTAGCATACATGATATCTGGTCTACTTGCAGTTAAATAGAGTAAAGAGCCAATCATACCTCTATAGTTAGTAATATCTACTGATGCTCTAGTATCTTTATCTAACTTGGCGGCAGTGGCCATGAGAGTTGATGTAGTAGAACTGTCTTGCATTCCAAATTTCTTGAGTAAATTTCTGGTGTACTTGGATTGATTTATAAAAGTACCTTCTTCAGTTTGCTTGACTTGAAGTCCCGGAAAATAACTCAACTCTCCCATCATACTCATTTGATATCTTGACTGCATTAATTTGGAAAATCTTTCACAAAGTTTTGTATTTATAGAGCCAAAGATGATATCATCAACATATATATATACCAAAAGTAAGTCTTTTCCATGGTTGAGGTAGAATAAAGTCTTGTCAATTGTGCCTCTATGAATCCACTTTTCAGAAGGAATTGAGTCAGAGTCTCATACCATACTCTAGGAGCTTGCTTAAGGCCATAAAGTGATTTGTCAAGCCTGTAGATATGGTTTGGAAATTTTGGATCTACAAAGCCTGGAGGTTGTTCAATATATACCTATTCTTCCAATTCTCCATTAAGAAAAGCACTTTTCACATCCATTTGAAAGACTTTAACCTTCTTGTGAGCAGCATAAGCCAAAAATGTTCTTATGGCTTCCAATCTAGCAACTGGATCAAATGTTTCATCATAGTCAATACCCTCCTGTTGAGAGTAACCTTTAGCAACCAACCTTGCTTTATTCCTTGTTATTATGCCATCACTGTCAGTTTTGTTTCTGAACACCCATTTTGTACCAACAATTGATTTATCTTTTGGTCTTGATACCAGGGTCCAAACTTTATTTCTTTCAAATTCATTTAACTCTTCCTACATTGCTTGTACCTAATCAGCATCTTGAAGAGCTTCTTCCACTTTCTTTGGTTCAGTCTGAGATAGAAAGGAATGATAGAGACATTCATTTGTTGTTGTTGTTCTAGTTCTGACACCTGCTTCAGGATCTCCAATAATTAAGTCAGGTGTATGTGATATAGTCCACTTCCTTGCAGATGGAAATTGATCTCTAGAACTGGATCCTCTCCCATGATCCATGATGTCTCCATCAACATTTTCTGATGCTCCCCCTGAAGTTATGCTCTATGAGATTCCAGAATTTGAGTTGGATCCTTCAGGAATTGAAGAATTAGAGTTTCCAGAATTGTCAGAATTTGGCTCATCAGAACTTGATGAATCAGAACTTGAAGATCCAGTGACTAGTTCTGATGCTTCTTGAGAATATTGAGGTGTGGTATGATCATCAGCTTGCTCCCCCTGAATAGGTGCATTTTCCTTTAGAGCAGTTACCACAGTTTCAATGACATCAGAATTTAACCCGTCAGAACTTACAGGATAAGGATTTAGGTCATCAAAATTTACAGAATCAGAATTTACATCTTCATTTTCAAATCTCAGCTGATCATGATTATTGAAATCTTCAATTCCATTAATCTTCTTATCATCAAAAGATACATTGATAGATTCCATGACAACCATTGTTCTTAAATTGTAGACTCTGAAGGCTTTTGTGGAAAGTGGATATCCAACAAAAATTCTTTCATCAGCTTTTAGATCAAATTTTGACAGCTATTCAGGATGAGTCTTAAGAACAAAACACTTGCATCCTAATACATGAAAGTATTTCAGATTTGGCTTCTTTTTCTTCACCATCTCATATGGTGTTTTTCCATGCTTGTTTATGAGTGTGGCATTCTGTATAAAACAAGCAGTCTACACAGTTTCAGCCCAAAAATAGGTTGGTAGCTTTGCTTCATCAAGCATAGTTCGTGCAGCTTCAATAAGAGTCTTGTTCTTTCTTTTTACAACTCCATTCTGCTGTGGAGTTCCAGGTGCAGAAAATTCCTGCTTTATTCCAAGCTCTTTGCAGAACTCTTCCATGATTGAACTCTTGAACTCAGTGACATTATCACTTCTTATTATTTTAACAGAATCTTTGACTAACTTATCCAGCTGCCTGACATGATCAATTAGTGTAATAACCCCCAAAATTTTCAACTTTTTGTAACCCTTGTGAATAGTGTTTTTGCTGAATGAGAAAACTTTTCATGCCACACTATGTAGGGGTTCTGTTATGGATATTCTGAGATTTTATTAGTACTCTATACGGTATATGAGTGTATGTAAAGATCGTCAGAATCCAATTCCGAACACTTTGGTTTTTCCCGGAAATCCACTAGATACGGAGAGAATTGAGTATAAGGTAACAGGATAAAAAGGATTTAAATTAAAGGATTATAATAGAGGATCATAAAAAGGAATATAATGTATTGAGAAAGGTTAAGGGAACCTAAGTAATAAGATCCCGGGTATGATCCTTCAAACGATAAACGAGAACGAAAGTTAAGCGAACCGTATAACAGATCAGCGGTCATTAGGCAAACAATTAGGAAGTTAAGCAAAGGGATTAGAGAGAGTGATGTCACCCAACCAATGAGAAAAGGACAAGGAGGGAAAGATGACATCACCACATGACATGGGCATGACATGGGAAGGAAGGAGATGTGGTGGCTTTTTAACCACACAAAATCAAGGGCAACAAGGTAATTAACTAAATCAAACACAAAACCAAATCAATCAAGCCAAGCAAATCACTTTCATCAAAATCAAAAAAAAAGAAACCAAGGCATTGTTCTTCATGCTCTCGGCTTTTTGACATTTTAAAGGCAAGGAATTTCAAAATCAAAGATCCAAGCTTCCTAAATTGGTGAGTTAATTCCCTAATCATCCTTATGCTTAGTTAGGGCTATATCATGAGTTTAAGCCATCAATTCCTTCTCAATCTTCTTCATTTAATCAAAGAAGAAGACAATGAATAGTGTTTTCAAGTTTTTAACTTGAAATTTTTCTTGATTTCCTTGAAGATCCAAGCATTCCTAAGACTTCTCAAAGCTTCTTAAGGCTTCCTAGCTCCTCCCACCACTTCAAGGAAGGTATATCATCTCCAAACCCTAGATTCCTATGTATTATAAGATGATTTTGATTAGTAGGGTGATATTGTAGCTTGATGTTTATGATTTAGAGTTTGGGATTGAAATGGTATTGAATCGGATTGGTAAATCTTGTTGTTTTGGTTAAAAGAATGTAGTATAGTTAAATTCAAGCTTAGGCATAAGTATGAATGTTAAAATTGAATTGGTTGGGGTTGTTATGATGTGATAAGGATGGATGTTGGTTGTATGTTGGATTGAGGTTGAATTGGGTTGGTTTTGAATGGTTTTAAATTGGGAAATCGCGTAAACATAGCCGTCATAACATCCGATTTTCTTTAGACTGTTTTTGTGCATAACATTAGGACCCGAGAACCCCCTGCTAGATTTTTACCATTGCCATGTTTAGATATTTCGTGTTACGAGCTTCGTTTTGATATGTAGTTCGTTCGATTCCGATGCACGGTTTAGGAGAAACGACCGTTTCAAGTAACGGCGTTTCGCGAACGAAACTTTTCCCCTCGCCTTACTTTGAAACATAGGTTAAAGACCAAAAAGGGTTAATTAATGTATGAAACATTTATGGTAAGTGTGTTAGGCAGTTGGTAAGACACTCGCGAAGAAATCGCCTTAAAACTCGTAAAGGTTAAATTATTAAAAATGGTGGAGCCGAGGGTACTCGAGTGACTTAAGAGAATCAATAAGCGCAAAACAAGCGTTAGAGTCTAAGTTAGTTAAAGTATAGATTTACAAGTGACTTTGGTTTAATTCCAACTTACTTGTTGTTTATAGGTTACCAAACTCGTCCCGAGCCTTTTATCACCCCAAGTCGCTCAGGCAAGTTTTCTATCCGTTATACTGTTGTTGTGATGTATATATGTATATGCATTATCTTGCGATAGATGCATGTTGGTTTATTAGCAAATGTTGCGATATATTGAAGCATGCTGTTATGGTATATATATGCATGCCTGTTTCGTATTCTTGCCATATATATATCTGTTGGTTCAGTTGATAATACCTATGCTAGAGGATAGCGGTAATTTGCATATACCCTTATGATAGGGACCCAAAGGTGAAAATATTTTCTAAAACCGGGAGTCGAGGATCCCGAGTAGATTTTATATATATATATATATATATATATATATATATATTTATATATATATATATGGTTATAGTTTTCAAAACTATTAATCGAATAAGGTTTATTCGATAACTTTATTTTATTAATGAATATTATCTTGAATATTCATTCGAGGACTTATGACTCCTTTTATTTTATTATTTGAATATTATTTGAATATTCATTCGAGGGCTTATGACTCTTTTATATTATTTATTGAATATTATTTGAATATTCATTCGAGGGCTTATGACTCAGTTTATATTATTTAATGAATATTATTTGAATATTCATTTGAGGATCTATGACTCCGATTATTTGCTGAGATATGTTCTTTAATTTATTAAAGAATAAGGTGTCGATAATCAAACTCACTTTTGATTATTCAAATAAAGATAGTACTTTAATATAAGTATATCTTTGGTTATTTAATATCCATTTCAAGTATAAGTTTTAATACTTCTACTTCGATTATTTTTATAAGGATTATCTTTATGAGAATATTATTTAAATAATAATATTCAGACATTTTCTAAATATATTGGGACTGATTTACTTCATTAAATCAGCATTACTCCAAACACTCTTTAAAGTGTTTTCGAGTCTTCAAAATGATTTTTAAAAGTTAGAGTGGATCCCAAAACTCATTTTTATATTTAAGATCTTCCTTTTAAAGGGGATTTAAATACTCGCTCAAAACCCGAGGGATCCGGCTCTGTGGTGTATTTTATATTCGCAACAAGGTTGCAGTTTTGATAAATGAATTGATTACTTACCCAACGTTCGGGAAGTAAGTCCATCTATCGAGTCGGCATAAGCAACATGGGCTCAGTGGGCGTCCATGATAGTGTAAGTGGCTCAGTGGGAGTCCATCAAATGCATAAGTGGCTGAGTGGCAGTCCAGCATAAGGTCCTATTGCGACCAGGGTGATGACCAGTGGGGAATTCGTCCATTTACTAGTAGAAAAGGTTACTTATTGGTATCCTTGCCTGATCAGCAAGATACCTGGTTTATGCCAAAATTCTTTTCCTTTCCCAAAATTTATTGGATGTTTCAAACTCTGTTCATACTTTACATGACAGAGGTTTTCAGGAAATGTATAAAGAAGATGTATATGTGGATATATATATATATATATATCAGAACTTAATGAAGTATATCATAACTTCATTTCCTTTAATAATATTTCAAAGATTTAATCTATTCAAATCTTGTCTTGTAGTCTCATCTATGTGATGAACTGTTGAAAGCTCATTATACTTTGAACAGTGGTAGTTCAAGTAGCTTTATAAATGATATAAGTGTAGTGAAGTATCCGGTAACTTCATCCCTTGTTTTTACTTATATCTAGTAAGTAATTATCTTACACATGATAAAAGATTCTAGTAAGTATCCATTTAGATACTTATATTATTGTCATCACTATATATTATCTTGCGAGCTGTAAGGCTCACTCTTGCTTTATTTCTTCATCACACAACAACAGTTAGGAAAGATGGCCAGACTCCAGCAGACCCAGCGCAAGCGCGTGGGAAGCGTCCCGCGTCTTCCCGATGATGTTGTAGCTGCTATAGCTGTAGAGGTAGATCTATTGGTAGACCAGGCACTCTACTTTTGAGAATCAAATTATGTATAATTATAACTTGTGGCAGATAATGGCAATTAACTGTAAATTATCAAGTAATCATTTTGGGTTGTAATAACTTTTAAATTGTGGATTCAAAGACTTGTACTTATTTAAATTTCATCTCTGAGACTATAACGGGTTGTGGTGTGTGTTAGTGTGGGGTCACAGCATAAGGTTATTTATTATTAATTAAATGAAGTGATATTGTGGAAAGAAAGACCGTGACGACCCGGATCCCCGACCCCGGATCTGGGGGTGTTACAGAAGTGGTATCAGAGCTAAGCGTTATAAACCTCAGAGATGATGCGACGATATAATAATAAACTCACAAAGATAATAAGAACTCTTGCCAAGTTCATGGTCGGACTACTTAAAGTAGTGCTGATAGTTAAAACCCTTACGGGAACCCTAATAAGTATCATGATAGTAACTTAGCTCGTTTAATGTGTAGGCGCCTGAGATAGAGGACCCTGAGATGTTCGACCGTGAGCATGATGAGGCACTACTAGATGTTGAGGATCAGGAGGAGCCTGAGATGGAAGAGGATGAGGAGGACCCCTCAAAGGAGTCAGAGACGGAGGTCATTGCTATTTCAGATGAGGAGGACCCCTCAGAGGAGTCAGAGATAGAGGTTATTGCTATTCAAGATGAGGAGGACCCGGATGAGGTCCCAGTAGCTGAGGAGCATGTTGGACCTATGGTAGTGTATGCTGGTACCCCATTACCCACACTTTCGGTGGTCAGAGCCCCTACCCCTCCACCACTATCCTGGATTCCCGATGATGACAGCTCAGAGACCCATACTTATGAGCCTAGGCAGACCGAAGAGGCACCCTCAGCGGCTCCGGATTCACCACCTCTTGACCCTGCCCACAGGCAGTCTTCGTTAGCTCATGGATATGTTCAGGATGTTCTGAGGACCCGAGTGGCGGTTGCCGAGGCCCGACTGGATGAGGCCAGGAGGGAGTTGGACGCAGAGAGGGCGGGTAGGCGTACCCGAGCTTATGAGACTAGGGCTTCTATACCCCGATCCTTGAGGAGGGAGCTTACGGGGATAGAGCTCACATCCCGAGCGAGGCTCAGATCGCTCCAGGGGGACAGGCATGGTAGGATCTCCAGGCGGCAGGCCGACTATATCTTCCGTCGTGCGATGGAAAGAGTATGGGAGCTGACCCGCTCCGGTGTGTGATTCAGGATTGATGATGGAATAGTCTAGTTGTCTAGTTAGCCGAGGCCTTAGTAAGAGCCAATTTTCCGGGATAGTTGACTTGTATATAACATCCCTTTTTCTGACTAGACAGATAGACTCTTGTGTATCACTTTTGGGACAGATGACTGTAGCACTGTTGTACTTTTGACCAGATCAAACTATGTATTTCTCGCATTATGTATACATTTGTTTCCTTCGGTTCAGTTCATTAGTGACGAGGTCACTGTTTTTATCATTATTATTACTGCACTTCGTATTAGAACTTTCTTAAAATAATAGAATTGCGATATACGTTCTCCCCATTATGAAGCTGTGCAAGGCATAATGTTGTATATGATTGTGACCTAACGTTGAATTTCCCAATAATTTTTTTTATTATCAGAATCATGCCGCCAAGAAAGATTGGAACTAGGTCGAACCCTGGATCTGAGGACCAGGGAAGCCATAACCAGGATGATAGGAACCAGGAACACAGTGAAGAGGAAGATGAGGATTATGTGGAACAGGATGACTCCCTGTATGAAGAGGAAGAGGAAACATATGATGTTGAGGGATTTGAGATAGAGGCTGAAGAAGGAGAAACTGAGGTTGAGCAACCGGTACCAAACCCGGGCATGGATCCCATGGGCCAGTTCATGCAACTCCTAAGGCAGAATTTGGAACGTCAACCCAACCCACCCCCTCAAGGAAATATCAATATTGTGGAAAACTCTTTCAGGGCTTTTAAGTCTCTTAAGCCCCCTGAGTTCCACGGATCAGCCGACCCAGTTGAGGCAAGGGCATGGTTAAAGGAAATGGAGAAATCCTTTGAGATTTTGAGTACCGATGAGGAACAGAAGACTGTATTTGCTACCTACCTTCTGAAAGGAGAAGCTAACTACTGGTGGGAGGCCAAGAAAAACATGGAGACAGATGCTATTATAACCTGAGAAAGATTTAGTCAGTTGTTTCTGGGAAAGTATTTCCCGAGGTTTATGGAAAACCAGATGGAACTCAAGTTCTTGGAGCTAAAGCAGAATAATTTGTCTGTAGCAGAGTACGAAGCGAAATTTACTGAGTTATCAAGGTTTGTGCCGGAGTTTGTGAGCACCGAGGAAAAGAAAGCTAGGAGATTTCAGCAGGGACTGAAACCGTGGATTCAGAATAGGGTGGCAATCCTTGAGCTTACGGACTATGCCACTCTGGTGCAAAAGGCAACGATTGTAGAAGTCGGAAGTGAACAGATGCAGAAGGAAAGAGAGAAGAAAGGAATAAAGAGGAAAAGTATGAGCATGGGTGGAGGTTCCGCAGGAAGGAGCTTCCCAACTAGATTTAATCGAGGAGCAATGTCCCTACCAGGAAGGAACACTGGGTTTAAGCGGCCAATGAGTGTGAGTGTGAGTCAGGGCGGCCAGAAATCAAGAATGTCCTATTCCAACCAGTCTCGACCCCCATTGCCAGCCTGTAACATATGTGGAAGGAATCACACTGGGGAGTGTAAAGGAAAGCCAGTAACCTGCTTTAAGTGCGGTCGGGAAGGCCACTATTCAACTAATTGCCCATCATCAACCCCTGCCGTCATTCCAACCACCACTTGTCATCAGTGTGGACGCCCAGGTCATTGGAAGAGGGAATGCCCAATGAACAAACCAGCAGCTTCGGGAGCAAGCAGGGCTGCTTCTAATAAGCCACCTACTGCGAGGACTTTCAACATGACAGTCCAGGATGCTATGAAAGATTCAGATGTGATAGCAGGTAACCTTTCTCTAAATTCAGTCAGTGCAAATGTTTTATTTGATTCGGGAGCAACTAAATCTTTTATATCAAAGGACTTTGCGCGTAAGTTAAGACTTAAGGCTGAACCCTTGATAGAACCCTTGCAAGTAGAAATAGCCAATCATGAAATTATTCCTGTTAACCAGATTCACCCCGCCTGTGAGAGAGGCATAGGGGAGCAATCCTTTAGTGTTGATCTGATTCCTTTTAAATTAGGGGAGTTTGATGTAATTTTGGGAATGGACAGGCTATCTAGCAATGATGCTCAGATAGACTGTAAAGGGAAGAAAGTTAAGCTAAATGTCCCAGGGAAGAAAGAAGTTATATTTAGAGGAAAGAGGCAGACGCAGAAATTTTTGACCATGGCCCAGGCCAAAAGGATGCTACGAAAAGGAAGTGAGGCCTACCTAGCCTATGTGGTGGACACGCAGAAGGAGGTGCCTAACTTACAAGATATTCCAGTAGTCAACGAATTTGAAGATGTATTCCCACAAGACCTTCCGGGATTACCACCCGATAGAGTGATTGAATTTGCTATTGAGTTGGCCCCAGGGACGGCGCCAGTTTCAAAAGCACCTTACCGGTTAGCCCCGTTAGAAATGAAGGAATTAGCTATCCAATTGCAGGAACTCTTGGATAAGGGTATGATAAGACCCAGTGTGTCTCCATGGGGAGCACCAGTTTTATTTGTTAAGAAGAAAGATGGGAGCATGAGGCTCTGCATAGACTATCGAGAGTTGAACAAGCTAACCATAAAGAACAGGTACCCATTACCTAGAATAGACGATCTGTTTGACCAACTAAAGGATGCTGTTTATTTTTCCAAGATCGACCTGAGAACTGGATATCACCAACTAAAGATTAAACCCGAAGATATTTCCAAGACAGCGTTCCGTACCAGATATGGGCATTATGAGTTCTTGGTAATGTCCTTTGGATTAACCAACGCCCCAGCGGCTTTCATGGATTTAATGAATAGAGTATTTAAGAAGTACTTGGACAAATGTGTGATAGTTTTTATTGATGATATTTTGATCTACTCCAGGACCGAGACAGAACATGCAGAGCATTTGAGGATAGCTCTAGGAATACTCAGAGAGGAACAGTTATATGCCAAATTCTCGAAGTGTGAATTCTGGCGGAATGAAGTACAGTTTTTAGGACATGTGATCAATAAAGAAGGAGTATTGGTCGACCCCTCCAAGATAGAGGCGGTCTCAAATTGGGAAAGGCCAACCACACCCACAGAGGTAAGGACTTTTATAGGATTGGCCGGCTACTATCGTAGATTTGTACAGGACTTTGCGAAGATCGCAGCCCCTTTGACACGACTTACTCGTAAGACAGAGAAGTTTGAATGGACGGAGAAATGCGAGAATAGTTTTTAGGAATTAAAGAAAAGGTTGATAACGGCTCCAGTATTGGCATTGCCGGACGTAAAAGGAGATTTTGTGATATATAGTGACGCGTCGCACAAAGGATTAGGATGTGTGCTTATGCAGCACGGTAAAGTGATTGCGTATGCGTCGAGACAATTGAAGGAATACGAGGTTAGATATCCTACTCATGACCTTGAGCTCGCGGCAATAGTATTTGCCTTAAAAATTTGGAGGCACTACTTGTATGGAGAGAAGTGCGAGATTTTCACAGACCATAAGAGCCTCAAGTACATATTTACGTAGAAAGAGCTCAACATGCGCCAGAGGAGATGGTTAGAACTAATCAAGGACTATGATTGTGAGATTCTTTATCATCCAGGGAAAGCCAATGTGGTGGCTGATGCCCTTAGTAGAAAGGAAAGACTCAGAATGATAACGACTTCGGAAGAATTGATAAGGGATTTTGAGAAAATGGAAATAGAAGTAAAGGTAACCGGAACCGGAACTAAAAAGCTTTTTGAGATCTCAATGCAGCCAGAGTTATTGGAAAAGATCAGATTGTGCCAGGAGAAAATAATGAATGAAGGTAGAGAGTCAATGACTGGAGAGGAGATCCATACTGAGAAAGATGATAAAGGGATAATGAGGTACTCCTACCGAATTTGGGTTCCGAATGTTCAAGAGCTTAAAGATGAGATATTGGATGAAAGCCATAGTTCAAGGTATTCCATTCACCCGGGAAGTACCAAGATGTATAGGGATTTGAAGGAATATTACTGATGGCCCAACATGAAGAGGGACGTAGCAGAATGGGTAAACAAATGTTTGACTTGCCAAAGGGTAAAAGCAGAGCACCAGAGACCCAGTGGACTCTTACGACCCCTGGAGATTCCCGAATGGAAATGGGAACAGATAGCGATGGATTTTGTTGTAGGCTTGCCAAGGACGAAGGCCAATCATGACGCCATATGGGTAATTATAGACCGACTGACAAAGTCAGCTCATTTCATTCCTATTAATGAGAGATACACAGTTGATAGACTGGTGGACATTTACCTTAAGGAAATAGTGACGCGACATGGAGTCCCAGCGTCCATTGTCTCAGACCGAGACCCCAGGTTCAACTCCAGATTTTGGAGGAACTTTCAGAAATGTGCGGGGACCAAGTTAAATATGAGTACCGCGTACCATCCCCAGACGGATGGGCAGAGTGAAAGGACCATCCAGACACTAGAGGATATGTTGAGAGTCTGTGCAATAGACTTTAAAGGGAGTTGGGATGATCATTTGCCGTTGATCGAGTTTTCTTATAACAATAGCTTTCATGCTAGCATCGGAATGCCGCCTTATGAGGCCCTGTACGGAAGAAGGTGTCGATCTCTCTTATACTGGGATGAAGTAGGAGAGCGGAAGATGCTCGGACCCGAAGTGGTCCAAAGGACCAAAGATATAGTGGATCTCATCAGAGGACGGCTTGTAGCAACCCAAGACAGACAGAAGAAATATGCAGACCTAGCCCGAAAGGACAAGGAATATGAAGTCGGGGACTTAGTACTGCTAAAGGTATCCCCTTGGAAGGGATTAATGAGGTTCGGAAGGAAAGGAAAACTAAGCCCAAGATACATTGGACCTTTTGAGATATTAAGACGGATTGGAAAGTTAGCTTACGAGCTAGCCTTACCCCCTAATTTGCAACAAGTTCATAATGTATTCCATGTGTCAATGCTAAGGAAGTATCATCGGGATGCCAGACACATAGTGGAGTACGAGCAGGTGGATATGCAGCCAGATCTAACTTACGTGGAGAAGCCAGTAAGGATTATAGATAAGAAGGAGCAGGTGCTTCGTAACAAAGTAATCAAGCTAGTCAGAATACTATGGCAGAATCATAATGTGGAAGAATCAACTTGGGAACTAGAGAGCACAATGCTAGAAAAGTACCCCCATTTGTTTTCTGTTTGATTCCGGGACGGAATCCTTGTAAGGAGGGGAGACTGTAATAACCCCCAAAATTTTCAACTTTTTGTAACCCTTGTGAATAGTGTTTTTGCTGAATGAGAAAACTTTTCATGCCACACTATGTAGGGGTTCTGTTATGGATATTCTGAGATTTTATTAGTACTCTATACGGTATATGAGTGTATGTAAAGATCGTCAGAATCCAATTCCGAACACTTTGGTTTTTCCCGGAAATCCACTAGATACGGAGAGAATTGAGTATAAGGTAATAGGATAAAAAGGATTTAAATTAAAGGATTATAATAGAGGATCATAAAAAGGAATATAATGTATTGAGAAAGGTTAAGGGAACCTAAGTAATAAGATCCCGGGTATGATCCTTCAAACGATAAACGAGAACGAAAGTTAAGCGAACCGTATAACAGATCAGCGGTCATTAGGCAAACAATTAGGAAGTTAAGCAAAGGGATTAGAGAGAGTGATGTCACCCAACCAATGAGAAGAGGACAAGGAGGGAAAGATGACATCACCACATGACATGGGCATGACATGGGAAGGAAGGAGATGTGGTGGCTTTTTAACCACACAAAATCAAGGGCAACAAGGTAATTAACTAAATCAAACACAAAACCAATTAACCAAGCCAAGCAAATCACTTTCATCAAAAAAAAAAAAAAAGAAACCAAGGCATTGTTCTTCATGCTCTCGGCTTTTTGACATTTTAAAGGCAAGGAATTTCAAAATCAAAGATCCAAGCTTCCTAAATTGGTGAGTTAATTCCCTAATCATCCTTATGCTTAGTTAGGGCTATATCATGAGTTTAAGCCATCAATTCCTTCTCAATCTTCTTCATTTAATCAAAGAAGAAGACAATGAATAGTGTTTTCAAGTTTTTAACTTGAAATTTTTCTTGATTTCCTTGAAGATCCAAGCATTCCTAAGACTTCTCAAAGCTTCTTAAGGCTTCCTAGCTCCTCCCACCACTTCAAGGAAGGTATATTATCTCCAAACCCTAGATTCCTATGTATTATAAGATGATTTTGATTAGTAGGGTGATATTGTAGCTTGATGTTTATGATTTAGAGTTTGGGATTGAAATGGTATTGAATCGGATTGGTAAATCTTGTTGTTTTGGTTAAAAGAATGTAGTATAGTTAAATTCAAGCTTAGGCATAAGTATGAATGTTAAAATTGAATTGGTTGGGGTTGTTATGATGTGATAAGGATGGATGTTGGTTGTATGTTGGATTGAGGTTGAATTGGGTTGGTTTTGAATGGTTTTAAATTGGGAAATCGCGTAAACATAGCCGTCGTAACATCCGATTTTCTTTAGACTATTTTTGTGCATAACATTAGGACCCGAGAACCCCCTGCTAGATTTTTACCATTGCCATGTTTAGATAGTTCATGTTACGAGCTTCGTTTTGATATGTAGTTCGTTCGATTCCGATGCACGGTTTAGGAGAAACGACCGTTTCAAGTAACGGCGTTTCGCGAACGAAACTTTTCCCCTCGCCTTACTTTGAAACATAGGTTAAAGACCAAAAAGGTTTAATTAATGTATGAAACATTTATGGTAAGTGTGTTAGGCAGTTGGTAAGACACTCGTGAAGGAATCGCCTTAAAACTCGTAAAGGTTAAATTATTAAAAATGGTGGAGCCGAGGGTACTCGAGTGACTTAAGAGAATCAATAAGCGCAAAACAAGCGTTAGAGTCTAAGTTAGTTAAAGTATAGATTTACAAGTGACTTTGGTTTAATTCCAACTTACTTGTTGTTTATAGGTTACCAAACTCGTCCCGAGCCTTTTATCACCCCAAGTCGCTCAGACAAGTTTTCTATCCGTTATACTGTTGTTGTGATGTATATATGTATATGCATTATCTTGCGATAGATGCATGTTGGTTAATTAGCAAATGTTGCGATATATTGAAGCATGCTGTTATGGTATATATATGCATGCCTGTTTCGTATTCTTGCCATATATATATATCTGTTGGTTCAGTTGATAATACCTATGCTAGAGGATAGCGGTAATTTGCATATACCCTTATGATAGGGACCCAAAGGTGAAAACATTTTCTAAAACCGGGAGTCGAGGATCCCGAGTAGATTATATATATATATATATATATATATATATATATATATATATATGGTTATAGTTTTCAAAACTATTAATCGAATAAGGTTTATTCGATAACTTTATTTTATTAATGAATATTATCTTGAATATTCATTTGAGGACTTATGACTCCTTTTATTTTATTATTTGAATATTATTTGAATATTCATTCAAGGGCTTATGACTCTTTTATATTATTTATTGAATATTATTTGAATATTCATTCGAGGGCTTATGACTCAGTTTATATTATTTAATGAATATTATTTGAATATTCATTTGAGGATCTATGACTCTGATTATTTGCTGAGATATGTTCTTTATTTTATTAAAGAATAAGGTGTCGATAATCAAACTCACTTTTGATTATTCAAATAAAGATAGTACTTTCATATAAGTATATCTTTGGTTATTTAATATCCATTTCAAGTATAAGTTTTAATACTTCTACTTCGATTATTTTTATAAGGATTATCTTTATGATAATATTATTTAAATAATAATATTCAGATATTTTCTAAATATATTGGGACTGATTTACTTCATTAAATCAGCATTACTCCAAACACTCTTTAAAGTGTTTTCGAGTCTTCAAAATGATTTTTAAAAGTTAGAGCGGATCCCAAAACTCATTTTTATATTTAAGATCTTCCTTTTAAAGGGGATTTAAATACTCGCTCAAAACCCGAGGGATCCGGCTCTGTGGTGTATTTTATATTCGCAACAAGGTTGCAGTTTTGATAAATGAATTGATTACTTACCCAACGTTCGGGAAGTAAGTCCACCTATCGAGTTGGCATAAGCAACATGGGCTCAGTGGGCGTCCATGATAGTGTAAGTGGCTCAGTGGGAATCCATCAAATGCATAAGTGGCTGAGTGGCAGTCCAGCATAAGGTCCTATTGTGACCAGGGTGATGACCAGTGGGGAATTCGTCCATCTACTAGTAGAAAAGGTTACTTATTGGTATCCTTGCCTGATCAGCAAGATACCTGGTTTATGCCAAAATTCTTTTCCTTTCCCAAAATTTATTGGATGTTTCAAACTCTGTTCATACTTTACATGACAGAGGTTTTCAGGAAATGTATAAAGAAGATGTATATGTGGATATATATATATATTAGAACTTAATGAAGTATATCATAACTTCATTTCCTTTAATAATATTTCAAAGATTTAATCTATTCAAATCTTGTCTTGTAGTCTCATCTATGTGATGAACTGTTGAAAGCTCATTATACTTTGAACAGTGGTAGTTCAAGTAGCTTTATAAATGATATAAGTGTAGTGAAGTATCTGGTAACTTCATCCCTTGTTTTTACTTATATCTAGTAAGTAATTATCTTACACATGATAAAAGATTCTAGTAAGTATCCATTTAGATACTTATATTATTGTCATCACTATATATTATCTTGCGAGTTGTAAGGCTCACTCTTGCTTTATTTCTTCATCACACAACAACAGTTAGGAAAGATGGCCAGACTCCAGCAGACCCAGCGCAAGCGCGTGGGAAGCGTCCCGCGTCTTCCCGATGATGTTGTAGCTGCTATAGCTGCAGAGGTAGATCTATTGGTAGACCAGGCACTCTACTTTTGAGAATCAAATTATGTATAATTATAACTTGTGGCAGATAATGGCAATTAACTGTAAATTATCAAGTAATCATTTTGGGTTGTAATAACTTTTAAATTATGGATTCAAAGACTTGTACTTATTTAAATTTCATCTCTGAGACTATAATGGGTTGTGGTGTGTGTTAGTGTGGGGTCACAGTATAAGGTTATTTATTATTAATTAAGTGAAGTGATATTGTGGAAAGAAAGACCGCGACGACCCGGATCCCCGACCCCGGATCTGGGGGTGTTACAATTAGAGTAGATGCAGTTTCATTCTTCTTGTGCAAGAAATACACCCAAGTGTATCTTGTGAACTAATCATGTTAGATATATTTGATAATGTCATGGCTAATATGTTTTATGTTTAGCTTTCAGATCTTACTTGAACAGGATAAATCAGTACTTAACTGTTGATCAGTACTTATACTGGAAGTCAGGACTTAAGGATATCAGTACTTATGTTATCAGGAGATAATCATCAGAAGATAAATATCAGAACTTAAGTGCTGAAGGACAATCAGATAAGGACAGTAGCTGATTAAAGGAAAGAAGATCAAGATAAACATAAGAAGAGATATGCATGAAGAAGGAATTCCGTAAAGAATGGAATACTTGGAAGAAAAGATATCGGATTGATATATTTTAGGAAGCAGAATTATATTCTATATCAATTAGCGATTATCTTGTAACTGTGTAGTATATAAACACAGACATAGGGTTTACACTATAAGTGTTATCATTATTAGAGAAGATTATTCATTGTAACCCTAGCAGCTCTCGTGATATTTGTTCATCACTGAGAGGTAACAGTTCCATACTGTAACAGAGTTTATTGTTTCAATAAAGTTTGTTTTCTGTTACTTAAGTTCTTAAAGTTCGATTTGAGTGTACTATACACTGTATTCACCCCCTCTACAGTGTGTGTATGACCTAACACATCCACTATAACCATAGTATATTTCTTTTTTTTAATAGACATGACATTGACTGGACCAAATAGATCAACATGTAGTAAGTGATAAGGCTCAAGAATTGAGGATTCAGTTTTGCTCTTGAATGAAGATTTTCTTTGTTTTGTCTTTTGATATGAGTCACAAAGACCATCAGGAGCAAATATTGATTTTGGCAGTCCTCTCACAAGATCTTTCTTTACTAGCTCATCTATGTTATTGAAATTTAAATGAGAGAGTCTCTTGTGTCAATTCCAGCTTTCTTCAATTGATGCTCTGCTTAACAGATAGATTGCAGAACCATCAGAATTTGTTGAAAGTCTGGCTTCATATATGTTACCATGTCTGTAACCTTTCAGAACCACTTTTCCTGTAGAATTACTTACAACTTCACAGTATTCTTCAAAGAAATCCACATGATAACCTATGTCACAGATTTGACTCACACTTAGCAGATTGTGTTTAAGTCTTGAGACAAGAGCTACTGATTCAATTATGACATTTCCAAGATTGATATTGCCATATCCTAGAGTTTTTCCCATGTTGCCATCTCCATAAGAAACTCCTAGGCCAGCTTTCTCCCAAGTCTGATAGCAGGGATTTATTTCCAGTCATATGTCCTGAACATCCACTATCCAGAACCAAGATGTTTTTCCTCTTGCTCTGCAATAACAAAAACCACTATTGATTAGTTTTAAGGACCCAGACTTGCTTGGATCCTTAGGCCTTGTTAATTTTGTTAGCATTTGCAGCGGATTTAGTTTCAGAGTTTATGCTAACATGCTTTTTATCAGACTTTATATCAGAATTTGCATCAGAATTTACACTAGAAGGAATTACACTAACTTTCTTTAAAGAAGAATTTATTTTATAATAATCATACTACAAACTATGATATTCCTTACAAGTATAAATAGAATGCCATAAACTACCACAATGAAAACAAGGATTTTATGGTTTAAACCTAACAAGCTGACTCTTAACTCCTGATCTAGGAGGTAAAGAGTTTATATCTTTATTTTTCCTGCAAAAAGAAGCAAGATGGTTAGAGTTTCCACAATTATAGCATTTCTTTCTAGGAGCATTAGGAACGTGCATATAATTATTACTTTTATTCACACCTTCCTTTCCATTCCTATTTTTCCTAACTTCCTTTACTTTGTTCATATTTTTAATCTCTTTCAGCTTATACTTAAGCTGCTTCTTTATCATTAAGCCAATGTTTACCAAAGATGGTTTATCCTGTTTTGATTTGTCAGAAGTTGACTTTTCTTTGACTTCTGTTTTAGAGTATTTCATCTCTTCAGAATCAGACACAACAGTTTTTGTAACAAATTTAATAGGATTTATCTTTGGCTTAATTGGCAAAGTCCCTTTCTCACTTTTACCATCTTTATAACCTAACCCCTCTTTCCAGTTTCCACTACTTAGAATATTCTGAGTTGTTTTGCCCGAGTTAGTCCATGTCCTGATGATTTCTCTTTCTTTTTCTAATTCAGTTTTTAGATATTCTTTCTGTTTAAGCAATTCATTCTTAACATATACAACATTATCTCTCATTGTCTGAATTATGTTCATCTTGACTAACTCTTTTTCTAGATAGCTATTTCTGTTTTTGTACTTTAGATTTTCAGATTTTAATCTTTTATTCTCTAAAGTCTGATCTCTATAGCTAATATAAATGTTTTTCAGAAATAATCTTAACTCAGTAATATCTTATGTATCAAAAGAAAGAGTTAATAAAGGTACCTCTAGTTTAGCAGCATCAGAACTGCTATCAGCATTTGCCATTAAGGCATAGTTCACCTCTTCTTCAGATTCTGAAGTGTCTGCCCAGTTTTTCTTCTTTGTGATAATTACATGGCCTTTATCGCCCTTTCCTTTCTTGTAATCAGGAGAGATGTGGCCTATTTCACCATAATTGTAGCATTTAACATTTGAGTTATCTCTTCTGTCAGACTTTCCTCCTTTGCCTTCAGACTTTCTGAACCCTTTCTTCTCAGAACTTCCATCTTTCCTGGAAAACTTCCTACCCTTTCTGAACTTCTTGTAGGCTATCTTTATGATAACCTTCACCATAAGAGCACACAGTTGCATAATCTCTGCATCAACATCCACTTCAGATAAATTTTCAGGTTTCAAATCATCATCATCAGAATCTGATGACTCAGAATCAGACTGTATGATGAGAGCCTTTCCTTTTGCCTTCCTAGAGACAATTGGCTTTTCTTCATCCTTTAAAGCAACTGTCTTAGACTTCCCTCCATGCCTCTTTTTTCTTTAGTCCATCTCAAGTTCATAAGTCTTAAGCATCCCATAGATTTCATCAAGAGACATATCAGCAAGTTCATAGTTGTCTCTTATTGTAGTAGCTTTCAAATCCCACTTTTCAGGAAGAGCTAGTAGGAATTTCATATTTGAATCTTCTGTATCATATTCCTTATCCACTAGTGACGGATCATTCAACAGCTTTGTGAATCTGTCATATGTCTCAGTTAGTGACTCATCAGATTTTGAGTCAAAGTGTTCATACTCCTGTGTGAGTATTGTCTTCCTGTTCTTTTTGATGGCATTGGTTCCTTGACATCTCACTTCCAATGCATCCCAGATTTCTTTTGTAGTCTTGCATCCAATCACCCTGTTTGACATGACATTGTCAAGTGTACTATGAAGCAAGTGTCTTACTTTTGCATCCTTGCCTAGTGAAAAGATGTCTTCAGTGGTGTATTCTCTCTTTTCTTGGGGAATCATCCTTTGTGGCTCATTCCCAACTGCAACATAAATATTTGTGGGCTTGTGTGGACCATCATAAATTCTGTCTAAATATTCTGGATCTGTAGCTTCCAGAAACATGGCCATCTTCACACTCAATACAGGGTACTCAGACACCCTGAGCAAAGGAACCCTGATGGTTTCATATCTACTAGTGTTTTGAATGGGTTGAACCTTTGCAAGTTCTTGAGGGTCTGGTATTTTTGCTTGTTCGGACATGATTGATTGTTTGTTTGGATCTTAATTGTTTGTAAGCTTAACAGATTGCTCTAATACCACTTATTAGGCCTCAATGATACTATAGAAGGGGGTTGAATATAGTATCTACAATCAATTCGATTATGAACACAAGTATGTAACAGAAAACAAGTTTATTCAATATATCAAACTTTGTTACAGTAGGTTTAATCTACTATCTCAGTGATGTATGATATCACTAAGAGCTCCTAGGGTTACAATGAATAATATTCACGTGAATGATAACACTTATAGTGTAAACCCTAAGCTGTGTTTATATATTACACAATTACAAGATAACTACTAATTGATATGATAATGATTATGTTTCCTAGAATATATCAATCAGAGATTATCTACTGCAATCCTATAGTTGTCCAATTCTTCATGCATATCTTTACTTGTTTAATCCGGATCCTCTCCTGAAAATCAGCCGATTTTCATCCCTGAAGTGTATCCGCACTTAAGTCCTGATATAAGTTCTGACGCCTTAAGTTCTGATAACTTCCTGTCTTCAGTAAGTTCTAGTTTTCAGTTAAGTTATGATATTCTGATAATAAGTTCTGAAACTAAACAAATCAGATTAGACATGACATCACAAATATATCTAACACTTACTTTGATAAGTCCTCACAGACTTCAGAAGAAATCCTTGATCCCTAATGGCATATCATTGATCATTGGTTATCTTCCTAGAATTCAAATCTGGATATGATTTTGACTTAGTCAAAATAGAAACTTGTAAATGAGAACTTAGATATCAACTGACGAGTTTATAAGGTATACTTCTTCATGGAAGTTGAGGGATATCAGGAATTCTACCACTTAAAAGAATCCTAATTTCCCCTCTCAGAAGGAACATTTATGAATCTCTTGACTGAGAGTTTCCATCCTTGAAGGTGGAAGGCAACTTTTCTATGAAAAGGACTTTCTCGCAGGTACACTTGGATGTTTGGAGCTTTGAGTGAGTGATACACTGTGAGACTGAGTGACAAACACTTGAGTGTAAAGTGGAGTGAAACACAATGTGAGATCAGTAAACAGAAATCATACACTTGCACTGTGAAAAATGGTTACCAAATAGTCTATTCACTTGGGGGATAAATTATAAAGAGATTATGGACTGATAGTCTTTCTGTAACTAAGAAAAGGAGTTTATAACTTTATTGTACTAAGGAAGGGATTCTTCATCTTAGGGGGAGAGATTATTGGGTTTTGGTTCGGGATTCCAAATTTTTTCTATATGCTTTATGGGAAGATCTGAAGGTTATTGAAGACAGTGTTTGGAAGACGTATCTATCTGTAACTTTACATAAGGGAGAGAAAAATATGTATTCTGCAGAAGCTGAATGTTTATAGAAGATGCGGTAGATATGAGATAGTATTTTTTCCAATCCAGGATTGAAAGTTAAAAGCTGATAGAAGATTTTTGGATAAGGTTAGTTGAGTTATCCTCCAAACTGTTGCTTCTCCATTATTATTTGACCGTCGGGTGTAACAGTCAAATAGGGGGAGATTGTTGAGCAAGATTGAAGCTGTATGTTTAACTCAACAATACTGGTTTGGATAACTCAACATAGAACAAATACTTTAAAATAATCTATATTCCACTAGGATCAGTACAGATTCTTAATTGGGTATATGCACAAAAGGTTTTGTTAGCTGCATTGAAGAAGACGTCAACAGTGATCCGTATGAAGTTCATTAATATGTTCAGGCATTGGAGGAATAAGGTTGGAGTCATTCAAAGTAGTTATCAGAATTAGTGTGAAGACCTCAAGGAATCCTAGTGTAGTTGGTTATATTTAGTAGAAGACTTAACAGTGATTTGTATGAGTACAATACGAAGTCCTGAGAGCGGAACTAGTCGTCTGTGAACCAGACCCGTGCACGAGATGTTAGTGATATGTGAAAGGAAATGGAGTATTATTTTTAGAAACACTATTAAGTGATTTTTATACTCGTGGAGTCTGGAAATATATTAAGGTACAAAATCCTGGAGATTAGAAGGCCTGCAGATACAAAGGACTATAGCCCGTGGACTTACTGGATTTATTTTTAATCAAGGACTGATTTTTTATTAAATGAATAAGTGGAAATTGATTCATTTATTTATTTAATTTTATATCACAATTAATTTTAAAATAAATAAACTAAAAATTGATTTTTACTTAAATGAATAAATAAAACTTAAATCATTTATTTATTCAATTTAATATCAATATTTAAGTTTGGAAAAATAAATTAATATTTGATATTTTAAAATAAATAAATAAATAAAATCTCGATATTTTAAAATAAATAAATAAATAAAATCTTATTTTATTTATTTATTTATTTTAATGTTAAATATTTATTTTATTTAATTGCCAGTCAGAAGTTCGAATTTAATCTGAAGGTGCATGGTTGTACTTCTATTTGAGTTTATTCGAATAAAAATCAAGACAAAGGTGTACAATTTCAGTTTAATCAAAGAAAATCAATCAAATCAAAATTCAAAGATTTATAAATAGAATGGGGAGATCTGTTGTTTGGTTTTGGTGCGGGTCCCGCATTCAAATTGAACAAAAGAATTAAAACAAGTACATCAACAGAAATCTGGCAGGCTTCTCTTTAGCAATATATCTTAAAAAAAGTTCAGAATAAACTTGCAATATATCACAAGAAGGTTCAAGGACACTTGCCTTAAAGAAGGCTTTATCTAGAATTCGGCTTGGCTTAGGAGTAACCGGGAGCACTACTCGACCTTGACGGAAAGCTTCCTATCTTCACTTGATCCTACACAATAACAATAACTCTCATTATAAAAGACTCTTATAAGACAATCGACCCTAATGCTAATGCATAATTTGACTCCAAGTAGCATTTAGTGTCCTATATCGTATAAGACCCCAAATCAACATATATCACTATATATTATCATTATTACACCTTGGAGCACATAATCACAGTTAAGTATATGTAATTTATTAACTAGAATTGGTGCATCATTGGGTATTTGAATGATCTCACTCGTATAATCTTCACCAATTGACTAGCATAGTGCAACTTTACTAGTCTCAAAACCCGAAGTGCCTAAGCTTGGTAATCTCATTTCTCTTGACCATACCTATGGCCTTACCTTTTAATAACCTCTATCTACTTTTAAACACTAAGGCCTACCTAGGCCTCGCTCATAGGGTTCACAAAACTAAATACTAAATCAAAGTGTTTTCATTTGCATTTCCCTTGATGACACCTTGTGCGACTTAGGGTCTTTGACACCCTTCTACTCTAGGTCTTCCTCCCAAAACTAACCCACTGGATTCTTAAGACCTAAATCTAATGTATTCACTTGAAATCACATCAAGGTCTAAATTAGGCCTCCCTGGCCCTACCCTCAAAGTTGATACAAATCTGCTTGGTGCCTTAAAAACTGTCTTGTTTCTTACTTACTTTTAACCACTAACTCTAACTCTAAACCAACATATTTTGACTTGAAACACTTCCCTAGACTTACTAGTATCAGTAGTAATAAAGGACTAATGACGGCCTACAAATAACACTACTTTATGACCTCAAAACTACACTCAACCTAAACTACCCCTGTTTTGGCAGATCTAGCGTTTCTGCTTGTGCACCTCACTAATCGGTAGGTTTTCTTAAATCTATTGCTTCTGGACTAAAATATATATCAATTCCCAACTCTCTGTAGCTCGGGCCTACCAAGGCCTAAGAAATTCCCATTCAAAACTCACCTACAACTAGTGTGCAAACCTGGAAAATCAAAATATACTCTAAACCCTTCCACTTTAACTCCCACTTTAAAACCAAGCACTCAACCTTTAACCAAGCAACCCTACTGAACTAATACCCTCAACTAATGCCTCAACAAGTGTGGAGATAATTAATACACTAGTGTACCTTCATGCAAATAAATTATCAAAAACAATGCAAGTTATCAATCATCAATATTTCGACTAAACAAGGGAGATTACTCCTTACAAATTCGACTTTTAACACTTACCAAACAATCATGATCATGCACATTAACTTACCTTAGCTAATTTTAGCAAAAAAACATGGTAATAAGTCCTAATATGCACAAACAAATCCGAAATTCAAGGATTTAAACCATATATGCATGCTTTCGAATGAACTAGTAAAATATCATAGTTTTTCATAAAAATCTCATTATAAAACTAGCATGCAAGACTATAAATAGCTATATCAAGAATGATAACTAACATGCAAAGAGTTTTATCTAGTTTTGTTGTGTATATATTGTGTACTTGATGATTTCATGAACAAAACACCTTGGTAGATTTTACTTAGTGAAAATGTAGCAGTCGACGGATAAGGATTATAGTCCCGATGGATAACTCATTTTAGTCCCGACAGATGATGACTTATTATCCATCGAGTGAGTAACTTATGTAACAATAAGTCTGTAGCACATTTCTGCATACACATTGCTTAGAATCTGTAGTAGTACTTAAGTCATGTTGACTTTAACTAGATATACAGAATAGGTTGATTAATTGTACATAGATGATGTCTTGTAATTCTGCATAAATGAAATGGAGTCAAGTGCCTAATTGCTACCCGAAGGATAAACAACAATGAATTCGACGGATGATCAACAACCCGACGGATGATCAATAACTCGACGGATGATCATAAACCCGACGGATAAAGAATTCAAATATCTGTTGACAGTGACAACACAGTCACATGCGTCAAGTGTATGCAAATGGAATGTGGTAGCCTATTCAACTGGGTTTTCGAGAACAAAGAAGCATTGACATTTCCATGCTATTATGAAGATATTCAAAGATGTTGGAATAGAATAATAAAGTAGCATTGTATTAGACTTGATAATTTTTATTTTATTATCCTGTCTTATTACTTTGTAATCTTGGTGATATATAAACCAAGAAGCAGCAATAGAATAGGAACTAAGGATCTAAGCAACCAAGAGAGAAACATTTGTAAGTTGTATTCTTAGCATTTCTCTCGTTCTTAGTTGTTATCATTTTGTAAGCAGCTGTGAGCTTTTTGCACACAGAGTTCTCTCGATATATATTATATATCTCTGGTGGAATCAATCAAATCCACCAGAACGTTTTTAAAGACTCTTATTTTTAATTACTTGTGTTTTGATTCATTTCAAGTAACTATTCTGCATTCTGCTAATCAATTCATACTCTTATATATATTTGAGTTAGAACATTTTTATTAAAGAAAGAGTTTCAAGAATTCCATTCAACCCCCCTTCTGTAATTCTTGTTACATTGTTAAGGGACTAACAATTGGTATCAGAGCAAGCTCTTGAAGAACAAAGAGTTTAAAGATCAAAAACAATACACCAAGATGAGCAAGAAAAATGTTGAAGTCAAGATTCCTTTTCTGGATAAAGATAATTACCATCATTGGAAGGTAAAGATGCATCTTCATTTTCTTTCTCAAGATGAGGCCTATGTGGACTGCATAGAAAGAGGCCCTCATGTTCCAATGAGAGCTGCAACTGGAAATGAGCCATCTGTCCCCAAGCCAAAGCATGAATGGTCTGATCCTAATATTGAACAAGTCAGGAAGGATAAAAAGCCCATGAATATTTTTGTTTAATGGAGTTGATGGTGATATGTTTGACAACATTATCAACTGCAAAACTGCCAAGGATGTTTGGGATACAATACAGATCATCTTTGATGGCACTGAGCAAGTTAGAGAAAATAAGATGCAGCTATTGATTCAGCAATATGAGCATTTTCATAATGAAGAAAGTGAGTCTCTCACTGACATTTTTAGTAGGTTTCAAAAACTGCTAAATGCTCTAAAGTTGCATGGAAGGGTATATCAGACAAAAGACTCCAATCTGAAATTCCTTAGATCTCTTCCAAAGGAATGGAAACCAATGACAGTCTCATTAAGAAACTCACAAGATTATAAGAAGTTTACTTTGGAGAGACTGTATGGCATCCTGAAAACTTATGAGCTTGAAATAGAGCAAGATGAGAGGATGGAGAGAGGAAAGAAGAGAGGAGGGTCCATTGCACTAGTTGCTGAGTTGGAGAAAGAGAAGGAGATGAAGATGGAAGCTGTTGAGTCAACTTCAAGGGTCTGTGAAAGCAAGGGTAAGGGGCTTGCAGTAGAAAGTGAAGATTCTTTGAGCCAAGATGACATGGAAGATATTGATGAACATTTAGCATTTCTTTCCAGAAGATTTGCCAAGCTCAAGTTCAAAAAGAACTTTGGAGCAGCCAAGCCAAATAGAAACATGGTGGATAAATCAAAATTCAAATGTTTCAAGTGTGGCTTGGCAGGGCACTTTGCTAGTGAGTGTAGGAAGTCAGATCCCAGTAAGAAAAAGTTTGAGCCTGTGGATTATAAGCAAAAATACTTTGAGATGCTCAAACAAAAGGAAAGGGCTTTCATTACACAAAAAATTACTGGGCAGCAGATGGTCTGGATGAAGATGTCAGCTATGTCAATCTAGCCCTAATGACCAAGTCTGATGAAACAGAAACAAGTTCTTCAAGTAATCAGGTAATTACTGTAGACCTTGCACATTTATCTAAAGATGAGTGTAATGATGGTATAAATGACATGTCTATAGAGTTATATCATTTGTGTGTTACACTTAAGTCTCTTACTAAAGAAAATGCTAAAATCAAAGAAAACAATTTATTTTCAAGTGAGAGAAATAATGTGCTAGAGTCTCAGTTCATTGACTTTGAAAAATTAAGAATTGAGTGTAAGATTGCCAAGGAGGAATTAACTGAGTCCTTGAAGAAAGAAGAAATTTTGAAGAAGCAGCTCGAACGTGAACAGGAGGTGATTAAGGCATGGAAAACATCTAGAGATGTCCATGCTCAAATTACCAAAGTTCAAGGAATCGAGTCCTTCTGTGATGCAGCTTGGAAAAAGAACAAGGAGAAACTAGAACCAAATTTGGTGGATAGAGTGCTAACAGATGTAGACTCGACAGATGATGAGGATCATCCGTAGGATAACAAAAAGGGTTATCCGTCGACTAATGAAAATCCTCATCCGTCGGCTGTAAGCAAGCCTATCAGTAAAGCCAAACTTGTTAAGCTGAATGAAAAGTATGGATCTGTTTCCAAGAACTTTGTTTCAGGAGAATCGAGTCAAGTTAAGAAAGGGAAAAAGGCTAATGTGGTCACATGACTGTCAAACAGTTAAGTGACAGACTTGAAAAGATTGAGGTGAAAACAGAGGTTAAAAAGAAAAATAATAGAAATGGTAAAGTAGGGATTAACAAACACAATAACTACACACCTGATAAATATGCTCCTAAAAAAATCTGTGTCAAGTGTGGTAGTGTAAATCATTTGTCTATTAATTGCAAATCTGCCATGCCTACTTCCATGTCTGTGCCACCTCACTTTCCTAACATGAATGCCATGCCTCCCATGCCTATGAATGCTATGTCTACACAGAATTTGAATGCACAATTTGCTAATATGCCATTTGCACCTAATCCCTATTATGATGCATTTAGTATGCCACAAATGCCATTTAGCATGCCTTACTGGAATAACATGTTCACTAATAGCATGCCATTCCCTGTTGATTATAATATGCATGATAATTCTGTTGCAATGAATGGTTTCAAAGGCCCAACTCAAATGACCAAGGATGAATCTGATATCCCCAAGTCAAATGAGATAAAGCCTAAGAAACAGAAAAAGAAAGCTAACAAGGCAGGACCCAAGGAAACTTGGGTACCAAAATCAACTTGTTTTGATTTTGATGTGTGCAGGGAAATAGAAAGAATATTTGGTACTTGGATAGTGGTTGTTCAAGACACATGACTGGTGATTCTACCCTGCTCACAGAGTTCAAGGAGAGAGCTGGCCCAAGTATTACTTTTGGAGATGACAGCAAGGGTTATATTGTGGGATATGGCATGCTTTTAGAGGACAATGTCATCATTGAGGAAGATGCCTTAGTGGATGGTCTCAAACACAACTTGTTGAGTATCAGCCAGTTTTGTGATAAAGGCAACTCAGTAACCTTCAACTCAGAAGCCTGTGTTGTGACTAACAAAAGAAGCAACAAAGTGGTTCTCACTGGTGTGAGAAAAGGAAATGTGTACCTAGCTGATTTCAACTCATCTAATGCAAAATCTGTTACTTGTCTTCTCAGTAAAGCAAGCCAGGATGAAAGTTGGCTATGGCACAAGAAGCTATCCCATTTAAACTTCAAGACCATGAATGAGCTAGTAAAGAAAGAACTGGTTAGAGGCATTCCTCTAGTGGAGTTTTCTAAGGATGGACTGTGTGATGCCTGTCAAAAAGGGAAGCAGATTAAAGCATCATTCAGGAAGAAACTTGATTCAACAATTGAAGAACCTTTGCAACTGCTACACATGGATTTGTTTGGACCAGTCAATGTGTTGTCCATCTCAAGGAAAAGATTTTGCCTAGTAATTATAGATGATTTCTCAAAGTTCTCTTGGACATATTTCCTAAAGTCTAAAGATGAGGCTAGTGAAATCATCATCAATCACATAAAGAAAGTTAATAATCATCCTGATTTCAAGGTTAGAAGAATCAGGAGTGACAATGGAACTAAGTTCAAAAATTCTGTCATGGGAGCATTCTGTGAGGAAAATGGGATTCTGCATGAGTTTTCAGCAACAAGAACTCCACAACAGAATGGAGTAGTGGAAAGGAAGAACAGATCACTTATTGAAGCTACAAGGACAATGCTTGAAGAATCTAAACTGCCAACATATTTCTGGGCTGAAGCTGTAAATACTGCATGCTACACTCAGAATATTTCCCTATTTAATCAAGCAAGATACATGACTCCCTATCAATTGTTCAAGAACAAGAAGCCAACTCTAAATTTTCTTCATGTCTTTGGTTGTAAATGTTATATTCTGAGAAATCAAACTGATCAAAATGGGAAGTTTGATGCTAAAGCAGATGAAGGAATTTTGTTGGATATGCTGTTGGTAAAGCATATAGAGTCTATAATCTAAGAAACAATACCAATGAAGCACAAAACTCAACATCTGTCGAGTTGCATAATGCTTCATCCGTTGGGAGGCAATCTGCGTTATCCGTCGGGAGACAACCAACTTCATCCGTCGGTACTCAAAATTCACCATCCGTCGGGTTATCAAAAGGAGTAGGAAGTCAGGATAGATCACCTATAGAAAGTTCCCCTTTCTCAAATCAAAGATCCGGAAACTCAGGGGGAGTTTCTAACAATCAAAACTCAATCACACATCAAGACAACAATGAGGCCTCTTCATCTAGAGATAATCTACCTCAACAAAGAAAATAGACAAAAGATCACCCCTTTGAGCTTATAATTGGTGATGTTTCTTCTAGAGTTAAAACCAGGAGAGCAACTCAAGAAGAGTGTCTATATAGCAACTTTCTTTCCAAGGAAGAACCAAAGAAGGTAGAAGAAGCTTTATTGGATCCTGATTGGATTTTAGCTATGCAGGAGGAGCTAAACCAATTTGAAAGGAATAATGTATGGAAGCTGGTGCCCAAGCCTAAAGGAAAGAATCCAATAGACACCAAATGGTTATTCAGAAACAAGATGGATGAAAATGGCATAGTAGTCAGGAACAAAGCTAGATTGGTTGCTAAGGGCTATTGTCAACAAGAAGGAATAGATTTTGATGAAACATTTGCTCCTGTTGCAAGACTTGAAGCCATCAGAATCTTCTTAGCCTATGCAGCCCATGCCAATTTCAAGGTCTATCAAATGGATGTCAAAAGTGCCTTTCTGAATGGAGATTTGGAGGAGGAAGTCTATGTCAGTCAACCTCCTGGTTTTGAAGATCCAAATTTTCCAGAACATGTCTATTATCTTTTGAAAGCACTTTATGGATTGAAGCAAGCACCTAGAGCCTGGTATGACACTTTATCAAAGTTCCTTTTGGAGAATCATTTCACAAGAGGTACTGTAGATAAAACTTTATTCTTTAGAAATGTTAATGGCTCTAGTATACTTGTTCAAATTTATGTAGATGATATTATTTTTGGCTCTATAGATGAGAAACTTTGCAAAAAGTTTTCCAAATTGATGCAAAGTAAGTATGAAATGAGTATGATGGGAGAACTAACTTACTTTCTTGGTTTGCAAGTTAAGCAAGTTAGTGATGGAATATTCATTAGTCAAACTAAATATATTTTTGATCTTTTAAAGAAGTTTGATCTAATGGATTGCACATCTGCAAAAACTCCCATGGCTACTGCAACTAATCTTGAATTAAACACTACTGAAAAGTCTGTGGATATTTCGAGTTATAGGGGCATGGTTGGCTCACTTCTGTACTTAACAGCTAGTAGGCCAGATATAATGTTTGCTACATGTTTATGGGCTAGATTTCAGGCTGATCCTAGAGAATCTCACTTAATAGCTATTAAGAGAATTTTCAGATATCTCAAGGGAACACCAAAACTTGGCATTTGGTACCCTAGAGATTCTGGTTTTTATCTAACTGGTTATTCAGATGCAGATTATGCAGGTTGTAGAATTGATAGAAAAAGTACAACAGGAACCTGTCAATTTCTAGAAAACAAGCTTGTGTCCTGGTTCAGTAAAAAGCAAAATTCAGTTTCTACCTCTACAGCTAAAGCTGAATATATTGCTGCTAGCAGTTGCTGTGCACATATTTTATGGATGAAAAATCAATTGCTAGACTATGGCTTGCAAGTTGAGAGGATTCCTATTTTCTGTGATAACACAAGTGCAATTGCCATCACTGAAAATCCAGTATAACATTCAAGGACAAAGCATATAGATATCAAGTACCACTTCATAAGGGAACATGTAATGAATGGTACCGTGGAACTATATTTTCTTCCAAGTGAGAAGCAGCTTGCAGATATCTTTACCAAGCCACTAGATGAATCCACCTTTTCAAGGTTGGTAAGTGAGTTAGGTATGCTTAATTATTCTTAAATCAATATGAGATTATTTGCAAGTTGATATGTAGCCAGAAATTTAATTAATTTTTTAGTCTTGGATGAAATTTTGGCTAAGTCAAAATTTATGTCTCGACAGATGATCCTTATCCATCGAGTTTGATCATCCGTCGGTATACTATTTGCTAACAAAAATCAATTATTTTTCTGGAATATTTTATGACTCGACAGATAACAATCTATCCTCATCCGTCGAATTGTCTTAATCTCAGCCGTTAATTCCCTGAACATTATCCATCGAGTTCACTTACAGTTTGTAAGCATAACACGACGGATAATGAGTGGAATTTTTACAGTTTATTTTTTAAACAACTATTTTAGGCAATTTTAATTGGTTACTCTATTTTACTTTATTGTATTTAGCAGTTATTTTTGAGATAGTATAAAACCTTATTTCATTTCAATTGCTTTTCTTTTATCATTCTCAAATCAACTGCTCAAATTTCTTTCTCTTTCAAAGCTCTTACTCTCTCTCTTCAAGCTCTCATTCTCTAACAATGGCGCCCGTTGTCAAGATTATGTTTCAAACTGGGTTTATTTATGAGAAGAACAATTTTACTGCATTAGTAAACAAGGGTATTCAACAATCTGGTGACTATCACAAGATGATGGACTTTGTGAAGAATTGCAAGCTTAGCTATGCCATGCTGGAATCACCCACAATCTTTTGTGAAGTTGTTGAAGAGATGTGGACCACTGCTACATACAACTCAACAGATAAGACAATCACACTCACCATTAAAGGTAAAGAATTCTGTATCAATAGTGATGTTATAAAAGCATGTTTCAAGATTTCTGATAACACTGTGACCTCACCACACACCGACATTGATATAATCAATATGCTTAATTATAACGACTCGTATATCTTTATATTATTTAAATGTGTAATTATTAAATAATTACATAAATAAAATATGTGATTATTGGTGTTCGAGGATGATTTGTGTAATTAGTTGTGAAGCTGTGTTGTTTTGTTTTTGTATTTAAAGGTGATTCTATTCAAGAATTATTTCCATAAATACTTGGGTTATCCCTAAAATCATTTTTATAGCTTCATAATTTTATTAATTATTTTCAGGAGTTTTTAAAATTAAGAAATCAGCATTTCATCAATTATTTAGCCATATATGATTTTCTGATTGTAATTAATTGTTAAATCCGTATTTAATTTCAAAATTCTTTAAAAATTTTGGAAATTCATATTTATTTAAGTTGGGAATATTCCGGGAATTTTAAAATTATTTTGGGGATTTTTGAAATTTGTTTCAACCACGCGTTGATTCGTTTATTTGTTAAAAACGGGTATAAACTGCATTTTAGAAATTGTTTTAAAAATTTTAAAATTTCATTTTTATTTACTCCGGGATATTTCTAACATTTTAAAACTATTTTATATTTATTTTAATGTGTTTTTACCCGCAAAATATGTCATTAAATCGAGGATAACGGATTAAAACTCGGCTTTCAGATCGGGGAAACACGTGGCTGGCGTTTATGAATTAGACGAAACGTGTCATGTTTTTATAAACTGATATAATATTAAGTATTATTTTATTACAACCCCATCTTCTTCCTCCCTTATCCCATTTCCCCTCCCCTGACTGCTCCCTCACTCGACTCACTTCTTCTTCTCGATTATCTCTATCAACCTCTCCTTTCTGTTCTCTAAATTCCTCCTTGATTTTCCCCGGTGTTTTCATTTTTCCTTCCTTTGTTTTTCACGCCGTCGTGACCCCGTTTCCTGGTGTGTTTTCGGTGACTATCCTGGCTTAATTCTTTTTTATTTGTGCGTATATACATATGTATACAAGCGTATATATATAAGTGCGATGTGTGTGTGGGTCAGTGTCTGTGTTGGCTGTTTTCCGGTCACCTGCGTAATTATCCGGCAACCTCCGTTGCCTGTGCTATAAATTCTGTTTGGTCGCTTTCCAAATTTTTGCGTGGGTTTTGTCCTGTGCTTCGACTGGTTAGCGCCTCCCCGGAATCCGGCGAGGTGTGGCGGTTTGGTGGATGGCGCGTGTGCTGCCCCTGTTACTTTGTTCGACTTTTCTGATTAATTTCTTTTTATTTATTTATTTCCTGCAGAAATTATTTGAGTTATAATCGTGATGTGAATTAATTTGTGTGCGGAAATTTATAACAATAATCGGTGAAAGTTCGCGATGGAAACCAGATTATACAAGCACCCGTAATTTTTACCGCCGTCCGCGATAAATTATGACGAGCGGACGGTGGACTGTGATGACGTTGTTCTGAGTCCTACAATTTAAAATACAAAATACGGTTTAAAATGCAAATTGCGAATAAAATTATAAAATGCGAGTTAAGACATAAAAATACGGATAATAGCAGATAATAAGTGTATTTAATTGATGTTTGTGAATTTGGGAATTGTTTTGTGGTTGGTTTGAATTGGTTGTGATTGATTTGGCGTCGGGATGTTCGACGGGTTAGCCAATAATCAAAGGAGGTGATGCCCGATTTCCGGAGAATTTAATTACGGAAATACGAGGCCGTACCCAATGGCTATCGGAACGTCGATCGATTATATGTAACTATTTTATACGAAATCTGATTATGTGTTGTGATGAAATACTTTACGGAAATCGATAACCCTAATTTCGTAAAAGGATGAATATGCCTATTTTCTGAAAACGAACACCGAACCGACTTTCGAAGACGTGAACCCTAATTGATATGTGTATTATCATAAGAAGTATTACGAGTCGGGTTTTGTTAACGTTCAGGTAGATTGTTAGCGAGGATATGTGTAATAACCCCAATTTTTGGAAATTTTTGAAACCCTTATGAATAGTGTTTTTGCTGAATGAGAAAACTTTTCATGCCACGCTATGTAGGGGTTCTGTTATTGATCTTATGGGATATTATTAGTACTCTATGTGGTATATAAGTGTATGTAAAGATCGTCAGAATCCAATTCCGAACACTTTGATTTTTCCCGGAAATCCACAATATACGGAGAGAATTGAGTATAAGGTAACAGGATAAAAAGGATTTAAATTAAAGGATTATAAGAGAGGATCATAAAAGGAATACAATGTATTGAGAAAGGTTAAAGGGACCTAAGTAATAAGATCCCGGGTATGATCCTTCAAACGATAAATGAAAGCGAAAGTTAAGCGAACCGTATAACAGATCAGCGGTCATTAGGCAACGATTAGGAAGTTAATCAAAGGGATTAATGGGAATGATTTCATCCAACCAATAGAAAGAAGACAAGGAAGGAAGGATGACATCATGAGGATGAGGTAAGCATGACATGGGAAGGAAGGAGGTGTGGTTGAATAAGAACCACACAAATTCAAGGGCAAGGTAGTAATTTGCTAAATCAAATACAAATCAAGTCAACCAAGCCAAGTAAAAATCATTTCCATCAAAAAATCAAAACAACCAAGGCATGAGTTCATCTTGCTCACGGCTTTTTAGCATTTTCAAGGCATAGATTTTTCAAAATCAAAGATCAAAGCTTCCTAAATTGGTAAGAAAATTCCCTAATCATCTTCATGCTTAGTTATGGCTATATCATGAGTTTAAGCCATTAATTCTTTCTCTAACTTCTTCATTTAATCAATGAAGAAGACAATGAATAGTGTTTTCAAGATTTTTAACTTGAAGTTTGTCTTGTTTTCTTGAAGATCCAAGCTTTCTTAAAACTTCTCCAAGCTTCTTAAGGCTTCCTAGCTCCACCCACCACTTCAAGGAAGGTATACCATTTCCAAACCCTAGGTTCATATATATTATAAGGTGATTTTGATGAGTAGGATGTTATTGTAGCTTGTTGTTATGATTTAGAGTTTGAGATTTGGTATGGTAGTGAAATGGAATGGTAATTGTTGTGGTTTTGATTTAAAAGAACTTAAGCATGATTAAAGTTAAGTTTAAGCATAAGTATAAATGATTAAATTGGATTGGTTGGGGTTGTTATGATGTGATAAGGATGGATGTTGGTTGTATGTTGGATTTGAGGTTGATTTGGGTTGATTGTGGATGGTTTAAAAATTGGAAATCGCGTAAACATAGCCGTCGTAACGTCCGATTTTCTTTGGACTGTTTTTGTGCATAGCATTAGGACCCGAGAACCCCCTGCTAGATTATGACCACTGCCATGCTTAGATAGCTCATGTTACGAGCTTCGTTTTGATATGTAGTTCGTTCGATTCCGATGCACGGTTTAGGAGAAACGACCGTTTCAAGTAACGGCGTTTCGCGAACGAAACTTTTCCCCCCCGCCTTACTTTGAAATGTAGGTTAAAGATCAAAAAGGGTTAATTAATGCATGAAACATTTATGGTAAGTGTTTTAGGCAGTTGGTAAGTCACTCGAGAAGGAATCGCTTTAAAACTCGTAAAGGTTAAATTATTAAAAATGGTGGAGCCGAGGGTACCCGAGTGACTTAAGCGAATCAGTGAGCGCAAAACAAGCGTTAGAGTCTAAGTTAGTTAAAGTATAGATTTGCAAGTGACTTTGGTTTAATTCCAACTTACTTGTTGTTTATAGGTTACCAGACTCGTCCCGAGCCATTCGTAACCCCCAGTCGCTCAGGCAAGTATTCTATCCGTTATACTGTTGTTGTGATGAATACACTTGTATATGCATTATCTTGCGATAGATGCATGTTGGTTATTTAGCAAATTCTTGCGATATATTGTAGCATGTGATATGGTATATATGCATGCCTGTTTCATATTCTTGAAATATATATCTGTTGGTTCAGTTGATAATACCTATGCTAGAGGATAGCGGTATCTTGCATATACCCTTAGTATAGGGACCCAAAGGTGAAAATATTTTCAAAAACCGGGAGTCGAGGATCCCGAGTAGATTTTATATATATGGATATGGATATTTATATATATATATATTTATATATATGTATGGTTATAGTTTTCTAAACTATTAATCGAATAAGGTTTATTCGATAACTTGAAACTTTATTTTATTATTAAATATTATTTCGAATATTATTCGAAGGCTTATGACTCTTTTATATTATTTATTGAATATTATTTGAATATTCATTTGAGGATGTATGACTCCTTTATTTTATTTAATGAATATTATTTATAATATTCATTCGAGGTATTATGACTCAGCTTATTTTATTTATTGAATATTATTTGAATATTCATTTGAGGATCTATGACTCCGATTATTTGCTGAGATATATTCTTTATTTTATTAAAGAATAAGGTGTAAATAATCAAACTTATTTTCGATTATTCAAATAAAGATAATACTTTCATATAAGTATATCTTTGGTTATTTAATACTCGTTTCAAGTATAAATTTTAATACTTCTACTTCAATTATTTTTATAAAGACTATTCTTTATGGGAATATTATTTAATTAATAATATTCAGATATTTTCTAATATTCTGGGGACTGATTTACTCCATTAAATCAGCCTTACTCCAAACACTCTTTAAAGTGTTTTCGAGTCTTCAAAATGATTTTTAAAAGTCAGAGCGGATCCCAAAACTCATTTTTATATTTAAGATCTTCCTTTTTAAAGGGGATTTAAATACTCGCTCAAAACCTGGGGAATCCGGCTCTGTGGTGTATTTTATATTCGCAACAAGGTTGCTGTTTTGAGAAAACAATTTGATTACTTGCCCAATGTTCGGGAAGTAAGTCCATTTGATTGAGTCGGCATAAGCGACAGGCCGGGGTACGGTCTATTATTGTGTAAGTGGCTGGGTGGCAGTCCATCAACGCGTGAGGGGCCGGGGTACGGTCTAGCGCGAGGTCCTAATGCGGCCAGGGTGATGACCGGTGAGGAATTCATCCATCTACAGTAGAAAAGGTTACTTATTGGTATCTTTGCCTGATCAGCGAGATATCGGGTTTATGCCAAAATTCTTTTCCTTTCCAAAATTCATTGGATGTTTCAAACTCTGTTCATACTTTGCATAACAGAGATTCCAGGAAATGTTTAAAGGGATATATATATGTGGATATATATATATATCGGGACTAAATAAAGTATCTCATAACTTTTTCATTCAATAATATTTCAAAGATTGAATCTATTCAAGTCTTATCTTGTGGTCTCATCAGTGGGATGAACTTTTGAAATTGATTATAACTTGAACGGTGGTAGTTCAAGTAGTATTTGGGAATGATATAAGTGTAGTGAAGTATTTGGTAACTTCATCTTTTAAACTTATATCTAATTAATAATTGTCTTATGAATGACAAAGATTTTCAGAAAAACGTTGAAACAAGGTTAGATATATGAGATCACCTTGCAACGATATTTTTTTTATACAGTTATACACTGGGACTTTGTGTATATTATGCATGGAAGAGGACTTCCAATATTTTGAAAAGTATATATGTATATATACTGAATATTTTGCGACTTCATCACATTAAGATATCAAACTTGGTTCATTTCTTTTGACCAAGATTTTCATGAGTATTATGAGTAGACTCATATACTATTAATCATTATACATATTATTTTGGTGGGCTTGCTGCTCACCCTTGCTTTCTTCTTTCATCACACAACAACAGATAGAAAAGATGAACAGAACCAAGCTCCCGATTCGCAAGCGATTAGGAGACGTTCCGCAGTTTTCTAGAAGCATTGATGCCGCCGTAGCTGAGGTAGGAACTACCAATAGGCTAGGCTTTCAACTTTTGATGGACCAGATTTATTTATATTTATGAATTGTAATAATGACAAAGAATGTAAATTTATTCAGAAAACCTTTTAAGGTGTATTGGCAGATAATTATGGAATAAAATGACTTGTGGTTATTTTTGGATGTTCATCTCTGAGACTATAACGTGTGGTGTGTGTGTTTATTGTGGGGTCACAGTACAGAGTAGTTGAGTAATTATTAAGATTGGGTGTTATTAAGGGAAATGGAACTCGTGACGACCCGGATCCCCGACCCCGGATCTGGGGATATTACAGAAATGGTATCAGAGCTAAGCGTTATAAACCTCAGAGATGATGGGACGTTAAGATAATAAGTTAACTAAGATAATAAGAACTCTTGCCAAGTTCATAGTCGGGCTACCTAACGTAGCACTGACAGTTAAAACCCTTATGGGAACCCTTATAAATATCATGATAGGAGCGTAGTTCGTTATCGTATATGGTAGCGGGACTCCGAACCCTGAGGTTGAGGAGCAACATCGTGATGATATTTTATTACTAATTGGAGATCGGATTGTGGATCCGATAGAGTGTCCTAATGTAGGACCGGATGATGTTGATATTGAGGATGTTGTCCTAGTAGGGATAGTTGTTGAGGAGGACCCCATGCAGGATCCTGACAGGATTGGATAAAGGACCACTGATGAATTGATGACCATGGTTTGGTCGACTACCAGAGGTAGGATTGGCCGGTCACTACCGGAGGTTCGTTCAAGTTGTAAAGATAGTAGCCCCTTTAACGCGGCTTACTCGTAAGACTGAGAAGTTCGAATGGACAGAGAAATGCGAGAACAGCTTTCAAGAACTGAAGCAGAGGTTGGTGATGGCCCCTATGCTGGCGTTGCCGGATGGAAAAGGAGATTTTGTGAAGTGTAGTGACGCTTCGCATAAGGAATTAGGGTGCTTCTTAGCACAGCAAGATAATCGCGTCTGCGTCAAGACAATTAAGGTAATATGAAATTCGATATCCCCGCCCATGAGCTTAGACTCGTGGCAATAGTTTTACCCTAAAGATTGGAGGCACTACTTGTATGGAGAGAAGTACGAGAATTACCTAAGCCATAAGTGCTCTAGTACATTTTCACGTAGAAAGAGCTCAACATATGCCAGAGGAGGCAGTTAGAGCTAATCAAGAATAATGATTGGGAGATTCTTTAGCATGCGGGGAAAGCCAATATGGTGGCTGATGCCCTTAGTAAAAAGGAGAGACTCAAGATGATAATGTCTTTTGGAGAGTTTATAAGAGATTTTGAGAAAATGGAAATAGAAGTGAAGGTAACCGGAGCCGGTACCGAAAAGCTGTTTGAGATTGCAATACAGCCCGAATTATTGGAAAAGATCATATTGTGCCAGAAAAAGTTATGAATGAAGGCAGAGAGCCAACAATTAGATAAAAGATTAATATCGAGAAAGATGATAAGGGAATAATGAGGTATTCCTATAGAATTTGGGTTCCGAAAGTTCAAGAGCGTAAGGATGAGAACTTAGATGAGAGCCATAGTTTGAGGAATAAGATTTAGAGCAAACCCTGAACGTGATAGTCAGGGAGGTCGCCATCAAGATAGAAGGAACCCATGATATAATGGAGTGGAAAATGAGGATTTTAAATTAAAAGATGACCCCAATTATGGGGAGTAGGATGAAACATTTCATACCAAGGAAACCGAAAGTTGAGTAAGGAAAGGAGACCCGAGACGGTACTCCTATACGGCAATTCATGGACCTGTCTAGACAGAACTTAGACTATTATCCCCAACCACCACCTTGAGGAAACAATGCGATAGGAAATTCTTTCAGGACCTTTAAGTCTCTAAGCTCTCAGAGTTCCAAGGAACAGGTTGACCCAGTCGAGGCAAGAGCCTGGCTAAAGGAAATATAGGAATTATTTGAGATTCTAAATAATTGACGAATCACAAAAGACTATTTTTATCACTTACCCTCCTAAGAGAGAGACCACCCGCTGGTGAAAGACCAAGGAAGACACGAAGCAAGAGATTATAATAAACTGATTTAAGTTCAGTCAATTGTTTTCAGGAAAGTACTTCCCAAGGTTATAGAGATAGAGTAAAAGCTTTAGAGCCAGAACAAAGGCAGACGAGTATGATGAATTGTGAATTTAAGTTGTAAAAGTTGTCAAGATTCGTTCTGAAGACACGAATCCAGAATGACGGAATGTTTGGAATCAATGCTTATGTTGTGTTGGTTCATGAAATAATGATAAGAGAAAGGAATATAACGGCAATAGAGTTTGAGGAATGATAAGGGAGTTGGGTATGAGGAAACCCTAAAGACTCGTAGAAATGGAAATAGAAGAGTATGTAATCGTCAGGATGAGGGTGATTCACCATGAGTTAAAATTGATGGTTGAGGGCATAAGAGATACATATATTTTATCCCCCGTAAGTTGGGAAGATTCGAGGAAACCTTGAGATAATTCGAAGGATAAATAAGGAGACGCGGATAGACTGAGGAGACAAGAAAGTAAGAAATTAAGAAAATTGGATGAAGGAAGTGACCTTCAAGAAGGTGATGTAAGACCGGTGGCATGATACCCAGAAAGGGAGACGCCAGATATGAAAGATATCCCAACATCGAGGTGACTGTTGAGATAAACAACAAAAGTAAATAAGGAATTATTAAGAAGAAGTTCACGTTGAACACGACCAATATCCTCCAGAACATCCTTGTTATCGTTACCAAATTAGGCAAGATAAGCGGATGACCATTGTTATCTTTTGGAGGCCATATGGATTGACCTCAATTTGAATAAGGATGCTATTATGAAATTAGGTATCGACTATCGAAGTGAGAATGATTGAATAAGGTAATCTATCAAGTATATATGACTTGATTTATCCATGGAAGAGTGTAAGTATCTTTTAAAGGTGGAATTAAGGATAAAACCCCGATAACTTGAAGTGAATCCTAGGGGAATGCATAAAGGTTGGCATTTCACCCTTAATAGGGACAACATGAGTTTTAACAGTATGAATTGGAAAGGATTAAGGTAACAAGAACCTTTAAGAATCAGTGGAGAAATTCTTCAGAAGTATATAGACAATGATTCTGGTATTAATAAATGGTATCTTGATATGCCCTGTATCCAGGGAATACAGGAGGAACGATTCAAGGATGACCCTAGAGGTTTTACAAGGAGAAAGGTAATATTCAAAATTTTCAAGAATAGAAATGTTGATAAAGGAAATATGACGTAATTATATTGATGCCAAGTGAGGCACGTGTTAAACCACGAGGAGGTATGGATCGAACCACTAATGGTCGAAATTGTTCAGGGCAATTAGGACTTAAGATAAGATGTTCTAAGTATAAATTGAGAGTCAGTCGTGACAGTGATTAACCTCTAAAGACTGAGGCAATAACTTATGGAAAAATGGTGATATTTTTTTTATTTACTCATCAGATATTAAAGAAAAGCATTTTCACATAAGCTGTGATTGAAATAAGGTAGAAAATTTATTTGGAGGTGGTTAAAATGACATTGACTGTAAGGAAATTGTACTATCAGGAAAGGCCAAAGAGGTGGCCGACACTTTAAAGGTAAGAGGATAATTATAGGCGCTTGTGCCAAAAGAATACAGTGATGATGGTTAAAGCTGTGAAGGTTGTATTATGGTTTGGAAGATTGACATTCCTTCTGATGACTGTGCAATACCCAACCGTAATAGTAGTTGGTAAAGGTTAATTCGTGTAATCGCCATGAACGGGCTATCTATCTTAGAAGGTCCTATCTTGAGATAAGCCAGGACTATGTTTCAAAAAGGACTAAACAAACCTTTGAGATAAGTCTTCTATTGAAGGCATATGATTACGAATGGTATTAACCTCCTATCGTTGCTTTGAGCGAAACTCTTCTGCAATTTTATCTGCTTCATGTCATGTATATATGTCAGAATCAGGAGTGTACTCCATGAATCATAAATGGTGATTATGTTACCTCCTTAGAAGGATTTGATACGACATGTATGGACTCCGTATGGTTAGATATTAAGACTTTATGGAAAATGAACGACTACGGTAGGTCAGTGGTGGACCATAGTAAGGCAGCAATGATTCTATGAGTAATGAGCTGATTACAACCATGAGAGTTGTATTGGAATGGATGTTGAGATTGAGTACCACTAATCGGGTCGTGGTAATGTATAAGTTATCATTGATAAACTAATTAAGTAGAGTATCTACCTAGTGAAATATTTATTCTTTCTTATCAATAGAGAGCCATATTATTATACGAGGAAGGTTGCGATGCAAGCATAGAATTCTAGTAACGATGATGTCTAGAATGAGATCCCAGGTTCGATTTTCGATATCGAGGGAGTTTCAAAGGTAATTATGTATAAGCTCGAGGAAGAGCATGGGTCCATAGAATGATGGACGGGATAGCGAAAATATTTAGGCACGTGAAATGCGATGCTATAATACTTGATGTTGATATAAATACATATATGTTCTGTTCTTCTATGACAAACCTCTATAGTTCAGAGGTAGATTCCAAGCCCGATATTTTATGGCAATAAAATTTTTTATGAATATACAATTCTCTTCAGTTCGTTCTTTTCTCTTCTTTTCATTTCATGTAATCTGAGAAGAACAACCCTTCCAGAAAGGGGAGGTATTGCCGAATGACTATCTATCTGTGTGATAGAAGCCTAGTAGGATACCATCTATTGTTTAATTGCTTGTCAAGTACTAAAGGCTGGCCACCTTCTGTACTAACTATGCAATAGGACAAGTGTTCGTGATCATAGTGATCTCTCAACAAATTCCTTTACTTCTATTTGATTGATCAAATTCCGGAAAATAGAAACAACTGAAAAAGGAGTAATAAAGTAGTGGTAGTATGCGGAATGGAAACACATTCGTGATACTAAGGTTGTCGTGGTCATTAAAAGGTTATAGAACGCTAACGAGCAAAAGTATAACCAGTATAATATTAGGAACGGAAGGTGATAGCGATTACGAACTGGAAAAGAATGGGTATTGAGAAGCAAAAGCTTTAATGTTAAAAGCTATAATGAGAGTCTGTGCAATAGACTTGAAAGAAATTAGAATGATCACTTAACACGGATTGAGTTTTCTTACGACAATAGATCATATGTCAGTATTGAGATATCGCCTTATGAAATCCTTGAGGGAAGACAATGTCGATCTCCCTTATGTTAGGATGAAGTTGTAGAGCGCAAGATGCTCGGACCCGCAGTAGTCCAAAGGACCAAGGATATGATAGATCTAATCAGAGGACGGCTGGTAGTAGCCCAAGATGGACATGATAAGTATGTTGATTTCACACGAAAGGATAAAGAGTATGAAATAGGGGACCTAGTAATGTTATAGGTATCCCTTAGAAAGGATTGATGAGGTTCGGAAAGAAAGGAAAGCTAAGTCTACAATTTGTTGGACCCTTGGATATATTAAGATGTTTGGGAAGTTAGCATATGAGCTAGCCCTAACCCCGAACATGTAGCAGGTCGTAACGTGTTTCACGTATCAATGTTAAGGAAGTGTAATTCAGATGCCAGATAAATAGAGGCATATGAGCGCATAGATATGTAACCCGACGTAACCTATATGGAGCAACCAGGAAGGGTTATAGAGTGAAAAAGGAACAAGTGCTTAGGAGAAGGATTATCAAACTAGGCAGAGTTTGGTGGTAGAACCACAATGTGGGAAAATTGACTCGAGAGTTAGAAAGTGTAATGCTAAGCAAGTATTCCCATTTGTTTTCTATCTGATTCCGGGACGGAATCCTTTTAAGGAGGGGAGACTGTAATAACCCCAATTTTTGGAAATTTTTGAAACCCTTATGAATAGTGTTTTTGCTGAATGAGAAAACTTTTCATGCCACGCTATGTAGGGGTTCTGTTATTGATCTTATGGGATATTATTAGTACTCTATGTGGTATATAAGTGTATGTAAAGATCGTCAGAATCCAATTCCGAACACTTTGATTTTTCCCGGAAATCCACAATATACGGAGAGAATTGAGTATAAGGTAACAGGATAAAAAGGATTTAAATTAAAGGATTATAAGAGAGGATCATAAAAGGAATACAATGTATTGAGAAAGGTTAAGGGGACCTAAGTAATAAGATCCCGGGTATGATCCTTCAAACGATAAATGAAAGCGAAAGTTAAGCGAACCGTATAACAGATCAGCGGTCATTAGGCAACGATTAGGAAGTTAATCAAAGGGATTAATGGGAATGATGTCATCCAACCAATAGAAAGAAGACAAGGAAGGAAGGATGACATCATGAGGATGAGGTAAGCATGACATGGGAAGGAAGGAGGTGTGGTTGAATAAGAACCACACAAATTCAAGGGCAAGGTAGTAATTTGCTAAATCAAATACAAATCAAGTCAACCAAGCCAAGTAAAAATCATTTCCATCAAAAAATCAAAACAACCAAGGCATGAGTTCATCTTGCTCACGGCTTTTTAGCATTTTCAAGGCATAGATTTTTCAAAATCAAAGATCAAAGCTTCCTAAATTGGTAAGAAAATTCCCTAATCATCTTCATGCTTAGTTATGGCTATATCATGAGTTTAAGCCATTAATTCTTTCTCTAACTTCTTCATTTAATCAATGAAGAAGACAATGAATAGTGTTTTCAAGATTTTTAACTTGAAGTTTGTCTTGTTTTCTTGAAGATCCAAGCTTTCTTAAAACTTCTCCAAGCTTCTTAAGGCTTCCTAGCTCCACCCACCACTTCAAGGAAGGTATACCATTTCCAAACCCTAGGTTCATATATATTATAAGGTGATTTTGATGAGTAGGATGTTATTGTAGCTTGTTGTTATGATTTAGAGTTTGAGATTTGGTATGGTAGTGAAATGGAATGGTAATTGTTGTGGTTTTGATTTAAAAGAACTTAAGCATGATTAAAGTTAAGTTTAAGCATAAGTATAAATGATTAAATTGGATTGGTTGGGGTTGTTATGATGTGATAAGGATGGATGTTGGTTGTATGTTGGATTTGAGGTTGATTTGGGTTGATTGTGGATGGTTTAAAAATTGGAAATCGCGTAAACATAGCCGTCGTAACGTCCGATTTTCTTTGGACTGTTTTTGTGCATAGCATTAGGACCCGAGAACCCCCTGCTAGATTATGACCACTGCCATGTTTAGATAGCTCATGTTACGAGCTTCGTTTTGATATGTAGTTCGTTCGATTCCGATGCACGGTTTAGGAGAAACGACCGTTTCAAGTAACGGCGTTTCGCGAACGAAACTTTTCCCCCCCGCCTTACTTTGAAATATAGGTTAAAGATCAAAAAGGGTTAATTAATGCATGAAACATTTATGGTAAGTGTTTTAGGCAGTTGGTAAGTCACTCGAGAAGGAATCGCTTTAAAACTCGTAAAGGTTAAATTATTAAAAATGGTGGAGCCGAGGGTACCCGAGTGACTTAAGCGAATCAGTGAGCGCAAAACAAGCGTTAGAGTCTAAGTTAGTTAAAGTATAGATTTGCAAGTGACTTTGGTTTAATTCCAACTTACTTGTTGTTTATAGGTTACCAGACTCGTCCCGAGCCATTCGTAACCCCCAGTCGCTCAGACAAGTATTCTATCCGTTATACTGTTGTTGTGATGAATACACTTGTATATGCATTATCTTGCGATAGATGCATGTTGGTTATTTAGCAAATTCTTGCGATATATTGTAGCATGTGATATGGTATATATGCATGCCTGTTTCATATTCTTGAAATATATATCTGTTGGTTCAGTTGATAATACCTATGCTAGAGGATAGCGGTATCTTGCATATACCCTTAGTATAGGGACCCAAAGGTGAAAATATTTTCAAAAACCGGGAGTCGAGGATCCCGAGTAGATTTTATATATATGGATATGGATATTTATATATATATTTATATTTATATATATGTATGGTTATAGTTTTCTAAACTATTAATCGAATAAGGTTTATTCGATAACTTGAAACTTTATTTTATTATTAAATATTATTTCGAATATTATTCGAAGGCTTATGACTCTTTTATATTATTTATTGAATATTATTTGAATATTCATTTGAGGATGTATGACTCCTTTATTTTATTTAATGAATATTATTTATAATATTCATTCGAGGTATTATGACTCAGCTTATTTTATTTATTGAATATTATTTGAATATTCATTTGAGGATCTATGACTCCGATTATTTGCTGAGATATATTCTTTATTTTATTAAAGAATAAGGTGTAAATAATCAAACTTATTTTCGATTATTCAAATAAAGATAATACTTTCATATAAGTATATCTTTGGTTATTTAATACTCGTTTTAAGTATAAATTTTAATACTTCTACTTCAATTATTTTTATAAAGACTATTCTTTATGGGAATATTATTTAATTAATAATATTCAGATATTTTCTAATATTCTGGGGACTGATTTACTCCATTAAATCAGCCTTACTCCAAACACTCTTTAAAGTGTTTTCGAGTCTTCAAAATGATTTTTAAAAGTCAGAGCGGATCCCAAAACTCATTTTTATATTTAAGATCTTCCTTTTTAAAGGGGATTTAAATACTCGCTCAAAACCTGGGGAATCCGGCTCTGTGGTGTATTTTATATTCGCAACAAGGTTGCTGTTTTGAGAAAACAATTTGATTACTTGCCCAATGTTCGGGAAGTAAGTCCATTTGATTGAGTCGGCATAAGCGACAGGCCGGGGTACGGTCTATTATTGTGTAAGTGGCTGGGTGGCAGTCCATCAACGCGTGAGGGGCCGGGGTACGGTCTAGCGCGAGGTCCTAATGCGGCCAGGGTGATGACCGGTGAGGAATTCATCCATCTACAGTAGAAAAGGTTACTTATTGGTATCTTTGCCTGATCAGCGAGATATCGGGTTTATGCCAAAATTCTTTTCCTTTCCAAAATTCATTGGATGTTTCAAACTCTGTTCATACTTTGCATAACAGAGATTCCAGGAAATGTTTAAAGGGATATATATATGTGGATATATATATATCGGGACTAAATAAAGTATCTCATAACTTTTTCATTCAATAATATTTCAAAGATTGAATCTATTCAAGTCTTATCTTGTGGTCTCATCAGTGGGATGAACTTTTGAAATTGATTATAACTTGAACGGTGGTAGTTCAAGTAGTATTTGGGAATGATATAAGTGTAGTGAAGTATTTGGTAACTTCATCTTTTAAACTTATATCTAATTAATAATTGTCTTATGAATGACAAAGATTTTCAGAAAAACATTGAAACAAGGTTAGATATATGAGATCACCTTGCAACGATATTTTTTTTATACAGTTATACACTGGGACTTTGTGTATATTATGCATGGAAGAGGACTTCCAATATTTTGAAAAGTATATATGTATATATACTAAATATTTTGCGACTTCATCACATTAAGATATCAAACTTGGTTCATTTCTTTTGACCAAGATTTTCATGAGTATTATGAGTAGACTCATATACTATTAATCATTATACATATTATTTTGGTGGGCTTGCTGCTCACCCTTGCTTTCTTCTTTCATCACACAACAACAGATAGAAAAGATGAACAGAACCAAGCTCCCGATTCGCAAGCGATTAGGAGACGTTCCGCAGTTTTCTAGAAGCATTGATGCCGCCATAGCTGAGGTAGGAACTACCAATAGGCTAGGCTTTCAACTTTTGATGGACCAGATTTATTTATATTTATGAATTGTAATAATGGCAAAGAATGTAAATTTATTCAGAAAACCTTTTAAGGTGTATTGGCAGATAATTATGGAATAAAATGACTTGTGGTTATTTTTGGATGTTCATCTCTGAGACTATAACGTGTGGTGTGTGTGTTTATTGTGGGGTCACAGTACAGAGTAGTTGAGTAATTATTAAGATTGGGTGTTATTAAGGGAAATGGAACTCGTGACGACCCGGATCCCCGACCCCGGATCTGGGGGTGTTACAATATGTCAAGCATAATCGAAAGTCTAAATTAGGGTATTTCGACTTTGTAGGTGCTAGTCGAAAAGCCCAAGGGTTGGCGTTGGATAGCCTAGTGGACAGTCGACGAGCTTAGTAAGGTTCCAATTGAAGGACCTGAGTGTTGGAGTCGAATCCAGGGTAATCTAGTGGTTAGACGTTAAAGTCTGAGCGTTCGTGTTGGCTCAAGATCAATTGATATTATTTGTAAAGCTCTGCAAGGAAAGTACCCCTGAACTAATCTTTTACAGTTCAGTATATATGAATAGTTGTTGATTTAAATTATGTACTGGAACAGAATGGTTTAAGTTACGTATTCCCCGTATTTAAATATGTTTTATTAACTGATGTTTTGGGGAAAAAGTAACTTCTGAAAGTACCTATCTCTAAAATGTGATTAAAATGAAATGAAGTTTTGAATAGTGTGCTGTGATAAAATTGTTTTGAAAAGAGATAGGTAAAAGTGGATTTGAAAACTGGATGAAACGAATCAGATATTGGATAACGTTGCGTAAGTGGTTAGTTCGGTTGCGCGCCTTACATAACCGATTAGTCCATCATAGATAATCAGAGAGCTAGCTAGTCTCTACGGATCTGGTAATTTTGTGTGAAAGCCCGATCAGCTTTCCTAGACATTTTGTGTGATAGCCCGGCCAACTATCCTAGATAATTTATGTGGAGGCCTGATCAGCCGTCCCTAGATAACATCCAATATATATCTGATTATGATTTAGTGGTTCCCATAACGGAACAGATGATTCTGTGGTTCCAGTAATGGAACAAGTGATTTTGAGGTTCCCGGAGAGGAACAAGTTTTATAAGTCCTGTGATGGGACAAGTTTTATGGTTCCCGTAATGGAACAAATGATTTTGGGGTCCCCATAATGGGATAATGGTTTTATGGTTCCTGTAATGGAACGGAAAGTTTGAAAATGAAAATGGCATGCTAAAATTGAACTCTAGTATTTATACACAACACACGACAGTTGATTTTGTTTTACACAGCATGCTAGTTTTGATATCCAGTTTATACCTGTTTTACTTGCTTTAACAAGTTATGATTTCTGTTCCTATAACTGTTTATCATAAACTGTTTTTGATTATTATTCATATAGTGGTACTGCTGAGCAATTGATTGCTCACCCTTGCAAATTGTTTTATATATATATTGTAGATACTTAGGATATTCTTCAGTGGTATTCGGGGCAGAGTTCCAGTTCCTTCCGTGTCAGGCTCCTCTGAGGTAGTTGTGTTGGACCAAGCGGGTCTGTTGAGTTGTTGAATAAAGATAGTATTGTTTGGATTGTCTTTAGTAAGTTGGTTTTGTGATGGTTGTAACCTAAGTCATACTTAAACCTGGAAAAGGTCTTGGTAAAGGGGTCGAGATTATGTATAATTAATAATTTGGGTTATATTGTTTATTAGTATTATTGTTGGTGACGTCAACTCCTGACCCCGGGGTTGAGACCGTCACATTAATTCCATGAACTATGCTCTTTCTACTTCTAAGTTAAGTGACATTAGGAGACTCAGTCCATAATCTCAAGGCAAATTCAGTCCATAATCTCAAGGTTTTCCAACTCATTCATCCACAAACATGATCTACTAACCATAACTTAAGATTCATTAACCATTAACCAAGATTCATATCCCAATATCACTACAAATCCAACCAAACTTCTAACAAACAAGGATCATACTTCTATATACTATATCAAGCATAAAAACTTCTAAATACTCAAAATTAAAGCTAGGGTATGAGGTTTTACCTTCCTTGGCGAGTGATAAGTTGCTAGAAAGCCTTAGGGAGCCTTGATCTGACCTCCTACAAGCTTGATCTTGGATTTGTTTATGAAGTGGAGCTTGGACTTGCAAAATGTCTTCCTTGAATAATAAAAGAGGCCGAGAGCTTTTTGGAAAAGAGGAGAGAATGAAATGTTTCTTGATTCTTGCTTGGTTGACTTGTGGTTGTTTCTTTATTTGCTTGATTAATTAGAATTTACCATGGTAAAAAAAATTCTTGGATAATAATCAACCAACTCAAAATATCTACTAGTCATGCTTATGTCATCTTGCTTGTGTCATCTTTTAACACATATCTCCTCCTTGTGGTGTGATGACATCACCATCCACTAACCTCTTTGATTAAATCTTAATTGCTTGGCTAATGACCGCTTATCTGTTATACGGTTCGCTTAACTTTCGTTCTGGTTCGTCGTTTGAGGGATCATATCCAGGATCTTATTACTTGGGTTCCCCTAAACCTTTCTTAATATTTTATATTCCTTTTATGATCCGCTCTTATAATCCTTGAATTTAAATCATTTTCATCATGTTACCTTATACTTAATTCTTTCGGTATCCGTGGATTTTTCGGGAAAAATCAAAGTGTTCTATTTTGGATTCTGACGATATTTACATACACTCATATACTCTACGGAGTACTAATAAGATCTCAGAATATCAATAAAAGAACTCCTACATAGTGTGGCATGAAAAAATTCCTTAATCAGCAAATTCACTATTCATAAGGATTACAAAAAGTCCAAAATTTTTGGGGTTATTACAGAACTTGACTTGTCGAAGTCCCCAAATATCTAAATGTTGAATTGGCTTGTCGATATCTCTGAGATCTCTATATGTATTTTGACTTGTCGATATCTCTGAGATCTCTAATAAGAAATTGACTTGTCGATATTCAACTCCAAGCTTCTTCACAATTTCTCTGAGGCATGATCTTGTTGATGTTCTTCCAGAGTTTATTCTTAGGCTTGAGACTGTTTAAAGAAAAATACTCCAGTCTGATCTTTGACATTTTTACAGACTCAAGTAATATAATACAAAATACAGATTTAGACTATCATATAACTAAATCTCAGGGTTGTCAAAATGACTTAGTCTTGTTATAATACAGGCATGTCTTGCACAACAATCTCCCCCAATTTGTGAGAAGATTGCTTATCACAAATTGATGCATGGTGACAAGACTAACCCTAAGTTACAATGATACAATAAAGGTTACATAAAATTGACAGAAATACAAGTATAACTTTTATACATTGAGTGATTACATGAGTTTGACAAGTATATTCATTACATGAAATTTTCATATCCCGGCTCCTTTCTAATAAGGTCCTTAAGATTTAGTAGCACTTGAAGTTCTTCAAATATTTTAATCCCTCTTAGAGCTTCCACAAGCTTGAGCCAATCATCCAATGAATAACCATTCAGTAACCAACTCTGAATCTTGATCATCTGCCAACCTTAATGTTCAGAAAATGTCCATCCTTAAAAATTCTGCTCATCCCCTTTCCTTGAGCTTATTTGATCTTTGTTTAAACATGGCAATTTATGTTGCATACTTCATATCCCTTTCTTCCTTTTCAGCCTTTGATTTTGCTCTTCTTTCATCTCTCACTACTAACCATACACACAACACAGCCCTCCATGCCATTGTACTAGTGTCCTTCCCTTTCATCAAGCTAATCACCATTTTGATTTCTGTAGTTGAGAATGTGTCCATTAAATTCCTTCCAAGTAAAGTGTAGGAACCATCTTGATAATAAATTCTGACTTCCCTCAATGATACAACCCAACCATTTCTTCAGCTAATTGTTGAAAGTAGTCATCATATGTTGTGCGCCAGTTTAGAGGTAGAAAATTATTTTGATTAAAACGGTTCTAGATAGCCCTCTCAATAACTTGAAGTTTCTTTGGTTTTATTCCAACAGATTTGTAGTGAGTTCTGATTGGTGACTTGAATGAAGGTAGGTTTGAGATTTTCTTTAGAGTGGTTTGGCTGGAGGTGATTGGTATTTTAAGTAGAGTGTTTGCAGTATGTTTATACAAAAGATTAGGCTTAGAGGTCAAGGGTAGTTGAATGTTTGAGCTTGTAGGTTTAGTGTCTTGAACATGTTAGATTTGAGTTGATTGAACATTTTTCTTTGAGCCTTCACCATCTTCCCTTTTCTTTCTTCTTCTTTCATCTACCCTTTTCTTATCATCTCTCTTCTTCTCATCCTGCTTCCTTTCTTTTACTTCTCTACCAGTTATTTTAGAAGAATGACTTGGATTTGAGCCAGAATGTTTTTGCTCATCATGCTTATGCTCATCATCATCCTTGTCATCTTTTAAGTTGAATTATGAGTTGGGCAACATGGTATCAGCATTTTGAAGATATCTTCCCAAGATTCTGATCATCTCCCCATCTTTAATTTTCTTGTTCTTCTTGAACTTTAGATCAGTTTCAAAGGTCATTATCAATCTCACATTTCATCTTACACAATTCATTGTAACTGTGAAGAACTTGCACTTTTTAGTTTGTGAAAAGATGTAGGCCACCCCTTGCTTGGATGAAGATAAGCTTCAGGAAAAGTAGCTATCTGAGCTTGCTTGAGTTCTCTGAGCAGTTGGGTGTCCTCTGGAATTACTGGATTAACTTTGACAATTATCACATCCAGCTCAGATGCTCTCATTCTTTATAGATTTGAGAGAGACATATGTCCAAGCCACAGTCATTGACATTGGCTACTATCCTTTTCTCCAAAATGTTGTCAACTTTCACTATTATCACTCTCAAGAAATTGATGGTGTTGGCCAAAGCTCTCTTGTAAGTAATGTAGTTATTGGCCAGGGAGACTCTTAGAACTTCCAGTAACTCATTGAACTCCTCTAAATCTGGTCAAAACCACTTCCATCTCAAGATTGAGTCTTTATCCAACCAAGCATCACAATTACCATATTGTTAAGCTTTATTTATAATCTTTGTTTGTTGTTCTTGAACTTGTGTGTGATAGGAAAGCATGATAGCTTCATAGTCTTGGTTAGACATATCTGATGTAAGAAGTTGTTGAGAAATTTGGGCAAGTCCAGATAGCTGATCAACGAAAAGATCATTCATTATTGTTGGTTGAGCTTTTGTTTCTTGCAGTCACTTAGAGATAAAATAAGGTTGTGGTGGTGTAGGATTAGAGGTGGATGTTTGGTCATTCGGATTTGAGGTGGAGGGAAGAGACTCAATAGAACCACCTACAGATGTCATATTTTGACTCACAGGTTGAACTACGGTTGTGACAGTGTGTTGTTCACCAATTATGGGAACTTTCAATTAAATTGGAGGGGATTTGACCAGGTTACTATCATGTATCATGGACTCAAACCCTTGCTCATTTTGCAGTGAGCTTGCACTTTAATGTGTTAAACTTGCCTCCCCAATAGCAGGATCACTGGCAATTGAACTCTTAGCTTCAATTGTAAGTGCAATTTCAGCTAGGGTTTTGAGGGGAGTTGTTCCTTAAAGAGGAACCTCCAATGAAATGGAGAGGATTTAGATAGCTCCCCCTCAGGAATACTACTGTTAGGGCGAAAACACGCGCTAATATTCACGCAAGTATACGCGTTCGCAAGTAATATATAATACTTTCTAGTTCGTTCCCACAGAGACTCAGACTAATTATGTTCACTTCAACTCACTCACCAATGTATGTTTACTTCTCAATGTTAAGACAATAACACTTAGAATAATATTAACTAATTATGAACTACAATTAACTACTAAATTTAACCACTTAATTAACACTTCGAATTAACAATATTAAAACACTCATGAGATCACAACTTCATTACTTCCTTCAATAGTTATTGTTATTACCCTTAGCATGCAATAGTGATGATATTAATCGAATAACACGAAACTGATAAAAGCCAACTTTCATTGTACTAATACCATTCTACCAAACATCCATAATTAAGATAGAAGTTGAATAGTCATCAATTATGTTGAGTCCTATATGTCTACAGAAATTGACAACATAATGATTTAAGCACAAGTTATTCCTTTTTATTACACAGGGCGAATAAAATGGTTAGAGTTACCCACTAATCATGCAACATCATACATGAACCTATGCTAGCATGGCAAGTTCTAAATCTCGAGATCCACCATCGCTTCACAAGAGATTAACACCCTATCTTATATGTTCGCGACGCACATAAGACGAATACGCACAACCAATACTAGATATCATACAATCATCACACACTAAGGTATTAAACAACTAACTAAAGAATTCCATAGTAAATCCGTTACGACCCCATGATCACGATTAGCCCATGATAGCACTTATCGTCATCATGGGTTCATATGAAAACATGATAAATAAATACAAGAGAATAATAACTAAACTAATTATATTAAACCAGAGTACGTCACAAGAGTAAATAGGTTCAAAGCAAAGAAAACTAGCATCCAACGTTACAACGAAATAAAGAATCACAAGAAAATATGCTTCCTCTTCGTTGCGGTGTGCTAAAACGGTCTTCTTCCTTATCTCCTTCGCTCCTCGATTAATACAACGATTCAACACACGTGAAACGTCTCTGAATCTACTTATATAGAAGTCCCATAAAACTCAGATTACACAGAAGTTGGAAGCCAAACAGAAGTAGAAGTCTAAAATAAATATTTTACTTTCCCGTCCCTACGCGGCCGCTCAGCATAGCTGAGCGGGCGCTCAGTTTCCTGCGCGGCCGCTCAGCATAGCTGAGCGGGCGCTCAGACCCCTACTTGAAAATGTCTGATTTTTGCTCCGTTTCTCCGCTGTAATCTACTCCTTTCTTCCCTCTCGCGATGCTAGACACATGCCAAGGCTTATTATTGATGATTACTCCCCCGAAATGCAACTATTACCATGAAACGCACAAACACTAGAAAAACGCATCAAATACACAAAATACTTGATTTCAAGACACCAATTTAAGCCATTTTAAGACGTTCTAAGTGGTATAAAATGCCACTTATCACACCCCAAACTTAAATCGATGCTTGTCCTCAAGCGTCACAGACTCAAAAACAAATAAAAACATGCATGAATGCAATCTATATGAAATACAGCGATCCCCCTTACTACGAACAAACCAACCAACTTACAACATCTCAACAAATGCAATTAGGCGACTAAAGATCAATCAAACCATGCCAACTAACATATAGCCAGAAACGTGATGTGTGTAGATGCTTAACAGATATGCTCCGAAACTAAATCCATTATTATGACTCAACTATCATCAAGGAAATCACAAGATTATACAAAGAATAAAAATGCTAGGCACAAAGTGACTTACAACACTACAAGAATTCTGGAGCTTATCATGGAATCATGCTTTTTATTCCTAACAGTAATGCTTATTTGACTGTGTAATGAGTGAGGTCCACAAAAGACTTATACAATGGTATCCATGTAGCGAGCGTTAGGTTAGCGGATCCCAGACTCTAAAAGCCTTAGGTCACTAGGCACAAAGTCCCCTAAGAACTTAATAACTCGAATACCAAAGAGCCCACTCGTGATCAATTATGCATACTCTTTTTTTCTCTTTTTTTTCAAAATTTCTGAGCAAGTGCGTTTCGCTCCATCTTGCTCAACCCTAGACTACTCGCATAAACATACGAGCCGGCTACTAGCCAATTGACGCCTAGCCACAATTAGCAACAAATTCTATTTTTTTTACTCCATTTTTTTCTTTTTCATGCCTTTATCACTAGGAACCTATTATAAAATTCTAAGCATAATAAATAGATTAACCTCGAAAACAATCAGATCATAACATTAAATCTAGACCTTAAGCATTCTCTAAGACTTAGTGAAAATACAAGTGTTTCTAGCATGCATATCAACCTACATGACTCAACATCACTTTAATGCTATCACTACACTCGCATCAACATCACAAATCAGTTGGTAAATCATCGCAAAAGGGATTATGGTATATGCATGAGCTACATGATATGATACACAAATAAAACTATATATAAAAAAAACTATATGGCAAAAATTATGCAACTATATGAACTAACTATCATGAATATGTAGCTATATGACACACACATAAAATATTCCTTAACTACCACCCCCAAACTTAAAATCTTCACTGTCCCCAGTGAAGGTAGTAGAAAGGAACACAGGGTATACCTACTCGGAGTCATCATCATCATCACCCTCAGTGGGTGGTGTATCAGGAGGCGGATATGCAGAGTCCTCACCAAAAACTGGCCACTGGATGTCAGCTCCAAGGCCTCGAAAAGCAGTCCCTAGCGCAAGGGTGAGCTCCTGAGCAAACCTGCTCTGCGTCTCATACATAGCATCCATCCTCCGTGACAGCCTCCTATATTGGGCATCAGCCATCCCAGCACCCTCCTGAGCTCTCGAAGAACCAGCTGCATCACGCCTAGGCCTCGCCATAGTAGCACCTCGTGCTGGACGCCCTCCTGGAAGACGATAACCCAGCACATGCTCCTCGGGCTCACCACCGGTCCACTCCTGCATCGCATTCAGAGTCCCGGAATCAATAGGAGCGGCCGGCAACTGCAACTGCTCATGAGACGGCCAGTTCACTCCCACCGCTCGGTAAAGCTTAGTAACAGTGGATGCATACGGGATGTTCATGTGCTTAGCTCCCCTCAAAAACTTCAGAATTCCTTGGTAGATGAACTCACCAAGGTCCATATAGTATTCCTCATTCAAAATTCTCCACAACAACTGTGCTCTCTCAACTGTGACCTCATGTGCATGCAAAGAAGGTAGAATATTAGCACAAATAAACGCATTCCATACACGGGCATACATGTTCATCGTGATCGCCGGAAAGTGATGATACTCATTAGTTCCTGTCTTGAAGGTCCAAACTATGCCCGGCCTACAGAGAGTAGCACAAATCAAATCCATGTCAAAATCCTCAGCAGTTTTCTCATTCCAGTTCTCCTCCGTGGTCTTCCTCTCTCGCTGCCCAATCACACGGTGAATCGCCGCTGGGTGATAATCAACCGTCATACTCCGGGCCTTCGCGTTCGCATAGAACTCGCGAACCACGCTCATCGGCACTGCTTCAGGTGACTCACAAAAAGCTATCCACCCCTTCTCAGCAATCATAGGTAACAACTCACCATCCCTCCCCGATGGTAAAAATCCCCTCTCCTTCAGAATCGGCTTCCCCAAAAGCCTAGTGTACTCCTCCTCCGCAGCCCTATCATTCAACCGAGGCCTCGCAGCAGTACCCCTCGAAGAATCAGCCGTAGGCATAGTGCTGCTACTATCAATAGTCATTGCTCTCTTGGGTGCCATTGAATCTGAATAAAAGTGCTTGAGAATTGTGTTTTTGTGTTTGGGAGAGAGTTTGAGTGTAGAAGTTGTGTGGGAGATATGTGGGATAGGTGTATGTATATATAGGGAATGGATTAGGGTAGAATTTGATTAGGAGTGGGTTTATGGGTAAAAATCATGGGAAAATGGGGAATAGGTCGTGGGTTTTATGGGTTGAAATTTGTGTTTTATTTTTCTGATTTTTTTTATTTTTATTGACTAAAAAAAATTTCATTCAGCCGACCCCTGAGCAGTCGCTCAGCAGAGCTGAGCGGGCGCTAAGGGGGTCACTGGAAAAAAAAAATTCAGCCAGGTTTTTCTGATTTTTTTGTGGTTTTGGATAGGTTATTAACTTCTAAGGGTTCCTGTAACAACAAATCATGGGTTGCCTCCCACGCAGCGCTTCTTTTTCGTCATTAGCTTGACGTTGCGTACCTTCCTCAAGTTGACAATAAAACGGCACTAACCACTTCTCAGTTTGCCGTGTCCCCATAGTAGTACTTTAAACGCTGGCCATTAACCTTGAATGTAGCATGAAGAAATTAACGATACTTCTTTATCTTTTGAGTTGTTCCGCCGGATCGGTCGCTTGGTCCGAATCATTCTCAAAAATCTCCACCACTCTGTGTGGAAACACAGTTTTGACAATAAAAGGTCCAGACCACCTTGATTTCAACTTCCCAGGAAAAAGTCGGAGACGAGAGTTGAATAAAAGAACTTGTTGCCCCGGCATGAATAACTTAGGATGTAGCTTCCTATCGTGCCACCTCTTCACCTTTTCCTTGTACATTTTGTTGTTCTCGTACGCTTGGAGTCGAAATTCATCAAGTTCATTAAGCTGAAGCATTCGCTTCTTTCCAGCTGCATCTAGATCCAGGTTCAACTTTTTCAACGCCCAATAGGCCTTATGCTCAAGCTCCGTAGGTAAATGACATCCCTTACCATACACCAGTTGAAATGGGGACATACCAAGTGGAGTTTTGTATGCTATTCTGTAAGCCCAAACAGCTTCATCGAGCTTTAAAGACCAATCCTTCCTTGACGGACAAACAACCTTCTCTAGAATACGCTTGATCTCTCTGTTAGACACTTCCGCTTGACCATTTGTTTGCGGATGATAGGCAGTAGCAACTCGATGATTCACATTATAACGCTGCGTCATAGAAGTGAACTTACGGTTGCAGAAATGCGACCCTTCATCACTTATGATTACCCGAGGCGTTCCAAACCTTGTGAAAATCTGCTTATGAAGAAAATTCAACACTGCCTTTGCATCATTTATCGGTAGAGCTTTGACTTCTACCCATTTTGAGATGTAATCGACTGCCATCAAGATGTACTGATTGTTGCAGGATGAGACAAAAGGCCCCATGAAATCGATTCCCCAAACATCAAAGACCTCGACTTCAAGCATCACATTTAACGGCATCTCATCCTTTCTCGTCAAATTTCCCACTCGTTGGCAACGATCACACCTTAAAACAAATTGATGAGCATCCTTAAACAAAGTAGGCCAGAAAAAACCTGCTTGCAGAATACGAGCTGCCGTCTTCTCACCACCATAGTGTCCACCATAAACTGCGAAGTGGCAGTCTCGTAATATCCCCTCCGTCTCACAGAACGGGATACATCTCCTGATGATCTGGTCAGCTCCCTCTCTAAACAAATATGGTTCATCCCATATATACCATTTCACCTCATGCAGAAACTTCTTCTTTTGAGCTGAGGTCAAATTAGGAGGCATTATATTGCTGACACGATAGTTTACAATATCTGCAAACCATGGCTCTTCCTCCTGAACTGCGAACAACTGCTCATCCGGAAAAGACTCGTTGATCAATGTCTTATCCTGTGAAGTAGACTCGGGATTCTCCAATCTAGAGAGGTGGTCAGTTACTTGATTCTCAGTACCTTTCCGATCCTTGATCTCTAACTCAAATTCCTGTAGTAAGAGCACCCAACGAATGAGTCTCGGCTTCGAATCCTTCTTGCAAACCAAATAGCGAATGGCCGCATGATTAGTGAATACTGTCACTTTTGTCCCAAACAGATAAGATTGAAATTTTTCAAAACCAAAGACTATAGCTAAGAGCTCCTTCTCAGTAGTGGTGTAGTTCATTTGGGCCCCATTTAAGGTCTTTCTAGCATAGTAGACCACATGAAAGAGATTATTCTTGTGCTGCCCAAGAACTGCACCTACCGCATAATCACTCGCATCACACATCATCTCAAAAGGCTCTGTCCAATCCGGTGCTGTAATAACTGGCGCAGTGATTAAACTCTTCTTAAGAGTCTTGAATGCCGTCAAACATTCATCATCAAATTTAAAAGGCACATCTTTCTCAAGCAAGTTGCACAATGGCTTAGATATCTTCGAAAAGTCCTTGATGAATCGTCGATAAAAACCCGCATGACCAAGAAAACTACGGATTCCTTTCACAGAAATAGGTGGTGGAAGATTTTCAATGACTCCCACCTTGGCTTTATCCACCTCAAGACCCTTGCTAGAGACCTTATGCCCAAGAATTATGCCTTCACGCACCATAAAATGACATTTTTCCCAATTGAGCACCAAATTAATTTCCACACACCTTTTGAGCACGGCACGAAGATTATTCAAACATTCATCATACGAATATCCGAAGACGGAGAAGTCGTCCATGAACACCTCAACATTATTTCCAATCATGTCAGAGAATATAGCCATCATACATCTCTGAAAAGTGGTCGGTGCGCCACATAACCCAAACGAAACTCTGCGAAAAGCAAACGTGCAAAATGGACAAGTGAAGGTAGTCTTTTCTTGATCCTCTGGTGCAATACAAATCTGATTATACCCGGAGTAACCATCCAGAAGATAATTATACTCATGACCAGCCAACATGTCAAGCATCTGATCAATAAATGGAAGAGGGAAGTGATCCTTCCTCGTGGCCTTATTCAACTTTCGGTAGTCCATGCATACTCTCCATCCTGTAACTGTTCGAGTGGGAATGAGCTCATTCTTCTCATTTGCTACCACATTGATACCTCCTTTCTTAGGCACACATTGCACGGGGCTCACCCAAGAACTGTCAGAAATAGGATAAATGATGCCTGCATCCAGCCATTTCAGAATTTCTTTCTTCACCACCTCCTTTATGATAGGATTAAGTCTGCGCTGTTGCTCAACAGTTGGCTTACTACCCTCCTCTAGCAGAATCTTATGCATGTAATATGAAGGGTTGATCCCTTTGATGTCTGCTATGGTCCATCCAATAGCTGATTTGAATTCTCTCAAAATCCTTAAGAGCCTGTCCTCCTCACTACCTGAAAGGTCAGATGCAATAATAACAGGTAAAGTAGATGCATCACCTAAAAAAGCATACCTCAAATGTTCAGGTAATGGCTTAAGCTCCAAGGTAGGTGCTTCCTCAATTGATGGTTTGAGCTTTCCTTCAGCATTCTTGAGGTCAGAAGTACCAAGAGATTCAAACGGCATGTCCAGCTTTCGCCTCCAGGGAGAAGCATTAAGATATTGTAATTGCTCGTTGCCATCTTCATCATCACTGTCAAAATCCCCCACTAAGGCCTTTTCTAATGCATCAGACATTAGCATATGATCGAGTTCTGAAGTAACCGCAGAATCAATCACATCCACTTTTAAGCACTCCTCATCTTCTGTAGGAAATTTCATTGCTTTGAATACATTGAAGGTCACATCCTGATCCTGCACCCGCATAGTAAATTTACCTTTCTGCACATCTATCAAGGTACGACCAGTAGCCAAGAAAGGTCTTCCCAAGATTATGGGAATCTTCTTATCTTCCTCGAAATCCAGAATAACAAAGTCTGCAAGAAAGAAGAGCTTATCCACCTTGACTAGCACATCCTCTACTATGCCCCTTGGGTAAGTAATAGAACGATCAGCCAATTGTAGAGACATGTAGGTGGGTTTTGAATCAGGCAAATCCAATTTTTTAAAGATCGACAGTGGCATTAGATTGATGCTTGCTCCCAAATCACAAAGGCACTTGTCAAATGACAACTTGCCAATGGTGCAAGGAATGATGAAGATACCTGGATCTTTAAGCTTTTGAGGTAACTTTTGCTGCAGCACAGCGCTGCATTCTTCCGTTAGAGCAACGGTCTCAAGGTCATCCTGTTTCACCTTCCTTGAAAGAATACTCTTCATAAACTTCGCATAACTAGGCATTTGCTCCAGAGCCTCAGCGAAAGGTATATTGATGTGAAGTTTCTTGAACACCTCCAGAAACTTACCGAACTGCTTATCCAGCTTTTGTTGTTGTAATCTCTTAGGGAAAGGTGGTGGAGGATAGAGCTGTTTCTCCCCTGTATTACCCTTAGGCAGAGTGTGTTCAACAGTAGTCTTCCTTGGTTCCGCCGCTTTCTCCTTTTGCTTAGCTTCTTCATCTCCAACTTCAGCTTCTCCTTCTTTTGCCTTTTCAGCATCAGCAACTTTCCCAGACCTTAAGGTAATAGCCTTGACTTGCTCTTTAGCTTCCTTCCTGCTTGGTACTTCAGTGTCACTGGGAAGTGTTCCAGGTTGACAATTGAGCACTGCATTAGCTATTTGACCGATTTGATTTTCCAAGGTCATGATAGAAACCGCCTGACTCTTGCACAACAGCTTAAGTTCCTCAAAATCAGCACTAGTGGGTGCAGCTGCACTTCCTTGTTGAGGATATGATTACCTTTGAGCATATTGTTGTGGTTGCTGGAATCCAGGTGGATTGAACTGTTTACTCACACCTTGCTGATATGGTGGCTGAATAGCATTCTGATTATTACCCCAGCTGAAATTTGGATGATTTATATTGTTAGGATGATAAGTAGCAGGCACAGGCTGTTGTTGTCACTGATAATTGTTCACATACTGAACAGATTCATTGACAAGAGAACACTGATCCGTAGCATGAGAACCTGCACAAAGCTCACAGACCATAGCTATTTGATTGACTCCGTAGGTAGCTAGAGAATCGACCTTCATAGACAGCGCTTGGAGCTGCGCTGCAATAGCGGTGGCTGCATCGACTTCCAGAATACCTGCTACCTTCCCAGGCATCATCTTCTGAGTTGGGTTTTGATGCTCATTTGCAGCCATAGTCTCGATAAGATTATAAGCCTCGGTATAGCTTTTGGCCCACAAGGCGCCTCCAGCTGCTGCATCGAGCATGGGCCGAGATTGAGCCCCCAAACCATTATAAAAATCAGTGATCAACATCCAATCGGGCATTCCATGATGTGGACACTTTCTCAACATTTCCTTGTAGCGTTCACAAGCTTCGCACATAGATTCTGTAGGTTGCTGCGCGAACTGAGTAAGAGCACTCCTCATAGCAGCAGTCTTTGCCAATGGATAAAACTTCACCAGAAACTTTTGCGCAAGATCTTGCCAAGTAGTGATGGACCCAGCTGGTTCAGAATATAACCAGTCCTTAGCTTTATCCCTCAGTGAGAATAGGAAAAGCCTCAGCTTGATAGCCTCATCAGTCACGCCATTATATTTGAAAGTACTGCAGATCTCGACAAAATTCCTTATGTGCATGTTGGGGTCTTCAGTCGCTGCTCCTCCAAAAGAAACAGAATTCTACACCATCTGAATAGTGCCCGGCTTGATTTCAAAGGTGTTAGCTTGAATAGCCGGATGAAGAATGCTTGACTGAATGTCATCAATTTTAGGCCGAGAAAAGTCCATAAGAGTTGGATCGGCCGGAACAATACGATCACCCATGATTACTGGTTCTTTCTGCTCACTTCCTGAATCTGAATCTTCAAAATCTATCTTCTCCGGAATATCAAGAACTTCGCCTGTCTCCTCAGCTGTATCTAAAGTCCTCTTGCGATTATGAGAACGAGTTTGCATAAATGCTCGCTAAAGTACCTAAAACACAACCGGAAACAATAAGTAACACATCTTAATCACTGAGTCCTAACGACCAATGATGGTAAGTACATAAACTAAACAAATACGCTGAGTCCCCGGCAGCAGCGCCAAAAACTTGTTAGGGCGAAAACACGCGCTAATATTCATGCAAGTATACGTGTTCGCAAGTAATATAGAATACTTTCTTGTTCGTTCCCACAGAGACTCGGACTAATTATGTTCACTTCAACTCACTCACCAATGTATGTTTACTTCTCAATGTTAAGACAATAACACTTAGAATAATATTAACTAATTATGAACTACAATTAACTATTAAATTTAACCACTTAATTAACACTTCGAATTAACAATATTAAAACACTCATGAGATCACAACTTCATTACTACTTTCTTCAATAGTTATTGTTATTACCCTTAGTATGCAATAGTGATGATATTAATCGAATAACACGAAACTGATAAAAGCCAACTTTCATTGTACTAATACCATTCTACCAAACATCCACAATTAAGATAGAAGTTGAATAGGCATCAATTATGTTGAGTCCCTATATGTCTACAGAAATTGACAACATAATGATTTAAGCACAAGTTATTCCTTTTTATTACACAGGGCGAATAAAACAGTTAGAGTTACCCACTAATCATGCAACATCATACATGAACCTATGCTAGCATGGCAAGTTCTAAATCTCGAGATCCATCATCGCTTCACAAGAGATTAACACCCTATCTTATATGTTCGCGACGCACATAAGACGAATACGCACAACCAATACTAGATATCATACAATCATCACACACTAAGGTATTAAACAACTAACTAAAGAATTCCATAGTAAATCCGTTACGACCCCATGATCACGATTAGCCCATGATAGCACTTATCGTCATCATGGGTTCATATGAAAACATGATAAATAAACACAAGAGAATAATAACTAAAGTAATTATATTAAACCAGAGTACGTCACAAGAGTAAATAGGTTTAAAGCAAAGAAAACTAGCATCCAACGTTACAACGAAATAAAGAATCACAAGAAAATATGCTTCCTCTTCGTTGCGGTGTGCTAAAACGATCTTCTTCCTTATCTCCTTCGCTCCCCGATTAATACAACGATTCAACACACGTGAAACGTCTCTGAATCTACTTATATAGAAGTCTCATAAAACTCAGATTACACAGAAGTTGGAAGCTAAACAGAAGTAGAAGTCTAAAATAAATATTTTAATTTCCCGTCCCTGCGCGGCCGCTCAGCATAGCTGAGCGGGCGCTCAGACCCCTACTGGAAAATGTCTGATTTTTGCTATGTTTCTCCGCTGTAATCTACTCATTTCTTCCCTCTCGCGATGCTAGACACATGCCAAGGCTTATTATTGATGATTACTCCCCCAAAATGCAACTATTACCCTGAAACGCATAAACACTAGAAAAATGCATCAAATACACAAAATGCTTGATTTCAAGACACCAATTTAAGCCATTTTAAGACGTTCTAAGTGGTATAAAATGCCACTTATCAACTACCCTCAAACCTTACAACCTGTGAAGGTTGATTTGCACATGAAGGTGCATTTGAAACTACCAGGGGTCTTCAGTAAAAATTGATAAAACTCTTGTGTTTGTGTTGATGTCATCAAGGTCTACCCCAGCATGTAGCCTCTCACCAACTAAATTTGGGTCCTGGGTGGTGAGAACAGTCTCTTGAACCATGTCACATAATGTTGGAAATACCTGAAAATCATATTCAAGTGTTTGATTGAATGAAGAAGAAATTTGAGAGATTAGATTTCGAATTTCAGAATTGAGTGTTGGTAGATACCCCTGAATGGATGAGGGAGCTTCAAAAGATGTGCTCTCTTTTTGTGTGCCATTCTTATTTCTTCTTTCATACACTTGAATTTGTTCAAGTGTTGGTGCAGACTCTTTACATGGTGCACTAGGGAGAGTGCTCTTTTCAATAGAGACACCCTGTTGAGAGGATGCCCCTAAAGTCTGTTTTAATCCTTCTTTTTCAACTACATCATTTTGGGAGGATGCATAGGTAGCTTGAGTGGTCAACTCAGTTTGTTTTGCCTTCTTTGGTTTCTTGACCAAGGTTGACTCTGGTTCTGTTTGATCCTCACCACTCTCATTTATTATAGTTAATGGTGCCTGCTTTCTCTTCTTTTTACTCACTTCTCCCTTTTGAGAGGATAAAGTGGTTGGTTTCCTAGATGTTATAGGTAAAGAAGAAGGGGTCTCGGTATGGGAAGGCCCCTGTTGGTGTTCCTGTGTTTGTATTTCCATTAGGACAGAAGCAATTACTGCACTAGATTCAATGTTAGACCTCATGTCAGGCATAGGGTAAGGGTAAGTCCTGAATCTCTCCAACATGAATGGAGTGAGTCTAAGAGTTACAGTTACCTTATTTTTAGTAGTAATTGAACCAAATAGAACCTTGGACACTTGCTTATAGTTGCCTATTTGTTTTCTATCTGTATCATTTAGCATGTGAATGTCATGCACTTTATGATTTAAAGCAGACATTATGAATCTAGGAAGAAAGATTTCCTTACCTCTTGATTCCAAGGGAATTATGAGCTTAATGCTCAGCTCCTCCATGATGAGATGACCTACATTGAGGTTTCTGTTGCCGGTCATTGAGAACACCAGCCTATGGACAACGCTTGAGATGTTGTCACACCTTGTCTTTCTACAAGTGAAGGCCCTAACAATGGAGTCAAATAGAAAGGACCATTTCATCCTCAAGTTCTTCTTGTTCAGGCTTGCCAAATTGATCTTCTCAATGTAGTTTATGAATTCCATGAACTCAGTTAGCTCTTCTTAAGTTGGAACCTCAACCATCTTGTCAGTAGAGATGCCCAAAGCCACATTGACATCATCCTCAGAAAATTCCACTTTTTGGTCTATAATAGAGCAACTAACCACAATGGATACAGCCTGGTTTTCATGCACCACAGTCCTCACCATAGTTGTGTTCTAAAAATCCCTGCGAATATCAAAGTACAGCACTGGATTTGCAGTTAGAGCACCTGCAAAGTATGTTTCAGAAAGAAACTTCATAAAACTCTTGAAAGTATCAGGAGCATGATTTGCATCTGTAAATGCAAGATAGTTGGTTCCTTCCTTTGGGATAAAGGGTATAACTGTGTTTGATGCCATTGTAAGTGTTTGAATTTGAGTGGGTAGGAAAAATTAGAGAGAAAGAACTTGAAATGAGAGAAACAGGTTTGGATTTTAAAAAATTAGGTCACTTAGAGATCTCGAAAGCGTAAAGAGGTGTATGTCGAGATGTCTGGGTATTTATAGTAAAAGGTAAATGACTTATCGAGAACTTAAAATAGATGTTTGGGATATGCTTATCGAGAAGTCATATTGAGAATAGATACATATCGATATGTCATTTTCCTGACTATTATCGAGAACTAGAAATTGGCTTGTCGAGATGTCAAATAAATACTCAATTTGTCCTGGATTGATTAAATTATTTCCAATTTTCATTTGAATGAATCAAGATAAAATCAGAATGAATTTTATCAAAAGTATTGTACCAAAATAATTTATTAAGTTAAATTATCTTAGTTCTGAGTTATTGATAAGTCTAAAGTTTATACTTGTAGAGAACTCTGTGAATTATCACTTATCAAGATCTCTACAATGACTTATCGAGAAGTCATAATAAAGCTTTTCGAGAAGTCCTTCGAGAAGTCGGAAAAATGACTTATCGAGAACTCACTAGAGAAGTCTCAAAATGACTTATCGAGAAGTCAATTAGACTTATCGAGAACTCAGTTCTCTATATACTTTTGTTCTTTTTTGTTCTTCCTCGTGCTAATTTCACATATTAAAAATGTGAATTAACATTTGGACAGTTTTCTTTGATTTGAAAAATTCCAAGCTAAATTTGAATTTTGAAAAATAAATATACATAGATTTCTGAAATATTTATAACTCATATTCCAGTTAATTTCTAATTAAATCAAATTAATTTTGCTTTATTAGAAATTAATCTGCTATAAAACATTAGATGAGTTCTTGCCTTTAGGATGAAGAATTTAGCATTTCAATTTCACCTACAAGTCTAATTAAAGTAGCTTCATCCAAAGGTTTAGTAAAAATGTCAGCTAACTGTTTTTCCATTTGAAAAAAAAATGAGCTCAATGGTACCATTTGTAGCATGTTCTCTAATGAAATTGTACATTACATCAATGTATTTTGTTCTAGAATGATTAAATGGATTAGCCACAATACATATAGCACTAGTATTGTCACACATAATTGAAATTTTGTGTAACATAGGTCGTCATCCATTAGCTGATTTCTAATCCAAAGCACTTGAGACAGCAACTTCCAACAACTATGTATCCAACCTCAGCTGTGGAAGTTGACACATATTATTGTTTCTTGCTATACCAGGATACAATTCTTTGTCTAAGAAACTGACAGCTTCTACTAGTGCTCTTTCTGTCAACCCTGCATCCCGCAAAATCTGTATTTGTGTATCCAACAGCTTCAAATTATGTTCCCTTAGGATACCATAATCCCAAGTTTGGAGTTCCCTTCAAGTATCTGAAAATCCTTTTCACAGCCATCAAATGTGATTCTTTTGGATTGGCTTGAAATCTTGCACAAATACATGTTGCAAATATAATGTATGGTCTACTAGCAGTCAAATATAACAAAGATCAAGTCATTCCTCTATAACCTGAAATGTCTACACTTTTTCCTTTCTTATCTTCATCTAACTTAGTAGCGGTAGACATAGGTGTAGATGCAGGTGAACAATCAACCATACCAAACTTCTTCAATAGATCTTTAACATACTTGGTTTAGCTGATGAAGATTCCATCACTTCTTTGACTGACTTGAAATTCAAGAAAGTAACTCAACTCTCCCATCATACTCATTTCATATTCACTTTGCATGGGCTTTGAGAATCTTTGACATAGCTTTTCATTAGTAGAACCAAAAATGATATCATCCACATAGATCTGAACTAGAATCATATCACTACCATGCTGCTTGTAGAAGATAGTCTTATCTATTGTTCCTCTAGTGAATCTATGTTTAAGCAAAAATTCTGACAGTGGGTCATACCATTCTCTAGGTGCTTGCTTTAGTCCATATAGAGCCTTGATAGTTTGTACACAAAGTTTGTAAATTCAAGATCTTCAAATCCAGGTGGCTGTTGTACATACACTTCTTCTTCCAAGTCACCTTTAAGGAAATCACTCTTCACATCCATTTGACACACCTTAAAATTTTAGTGTGCGGCAAATACAAGAAAGATTCTTATTACTTCAAGTCTTGCAACTGGAGCAAAAGTTTCATCAGAATCAATTCCTTCCTCCTATGAGTAGCCTTTTGCAACCAACCTTGTTTCACTTCTATTGACAATTCCATTTTCATCCATTTGAACACCCACTTTCTTCCAATTACACTTCTGTTCTTTTGTGCACGACCAACTCCCAAACTTTGTTTCTTTCAAATTGATTTAGCTCCTCTTTCATAATAGATATCCAATTAGGATTAAGTAGAGCTTCTTCAATTTTCTTAGGCTCAATTTATGAAATAAATCATGCATGTAAACATTCATTAGCAGTTGCACTTCTAGTTCTCAATCCAGCAGTTGGATCCCAATAATTACTTCTCTTATGTGACTCCTATCCCATTTCCTGGTGTGAGTTTGTTGGCTTGAGTTTTCTGCATTTTCTTCACAATTAGCATGACTTGCAGAACTTTCTCCTCTTTCTCCCCTGAGTTTGTGCTATCAAATTCAGGTGTTTGAGATGAGCTTCCATTTTCATGATTCACTTGTTCAGTTGACTTTTCTTTCATTCCATTGCTTGTGTTAACTTTAGCTTCAGCTTCAGAATTACTATCAATATTGAGATTTTCAAATTTAAGGGCCTCGGTTTCATTTTCATCAAGGCATTCCAAGCCTGGACACTTGTCATCATCAAAAATCACATCTGTACTTTCCATAATTTTCTTTTGTTCAAGCACATAGACATTGTAGGCAGTTCTATCCAATGAATATCCCAGAAAAATTGCTTCAAAAACCTTAAAGTCAAATTTTCCCACATATTCAGAGTTGTCTTTCAAAATATAACACTTGCTTCCAAACACATGAAGATGCTTCACAGTAGGCTTCCTTTTAGATAAGAATGAGTAGGGTGATTTTCCAAGATTCTTGTTAATGAGATATCTATTTTTATTATAACATGCAGTGTTGATAGCTTCTTCCCAAAAACTTGTTGGAAATTTAGCATCCTGTGGCATTGTTTTAGAAGCCTCTACTAGTGTTCTCTTCTTTCTTTCAACTACCCCATTTTGCTGAGGTATTCTAGCAGCTAATATTTCATGAATAATGCCTTTGTCTTTGTAGAATTCAGTTAGAGTTGTATTTCTGAATTATGTGTCATTGTCACTCCTCAATCTTGTCACACATTCCTGATTTTCATCCTGCTTCTCAATCTTCCTGATGTGTTCAATTATGATGTGTGGATTTTCATCCTTATAATGCATAAATTCTACCCATGTGTATCTTGAGTAGTCATCCACCATCACAAGTGCATATTTCTTCCTTGAAATTGATAAGACATTAATTGGTCCAAATAAGTCCATTTGAATAAGTTGCAAAGGCGCACTTATGGAATTCACATTTTTACTCTTGTGACTTGATTTCTTTATTTTTTCCATTTTGACAAGCCTCACAGACCTCATTTTAAGCAAGCACCAGATTTGGCATATCTCTCACCAACTCCTTATTAACTAGGGTATTGATGGCCTTATAATTCAGGTGAGCGAGCTTTTTATGCCACAACTTGCTTTGTTCTTCAGATGCCTTACTGTAGAAGCAAAAAATTTCATCCTCATTTGCTGAGTCCAGGTCTGCAATAAATAAGCTTCTCTTCCTTGCTCCTTTTAAAGCAGTTTCACGTCAAGACCAGCTACCAGTGCTACATCTTCAATGACAACATTTCCAGAAATTATCTTTCCATATCTGTTGTGAAACCTTTGTTGTTGTCTCCAAAAGTCACTAATGGGACATCCATCTCCTCAAATTGTGATAGCAGGGTCATATCACATGTCATATGTCTTGAGCATCCATTGTCTATTATCCATATGACCTTCTTTACTTTGCCCTGCACACAATGAGGACTAAGTGTGTTTAGCAACCCAAGCAGTTTTGGGTTCTTTCTTCTTGTTAATAGATTTGGTAGAAGTAGAATTTGATGAATCAGAAAGAATCAAATTCATTAATTGATGTGCATTTTCCTTTTTAGTTGAGGACTCAATATTGACTTCCTTAAGATCTACTCTCAGCTTGTGGCAACTTGCCATTGCTTTCATGTTGCAAGGTATACAATCAAACTTGTCACAGAATGAGTAAGGATCATTAGACTTAGCTTCATTATACTTGCATGCTCCCATTCCTGGCTTGCTAACAACCTTTTTGCAAAGGTGAGTTAGATGATTAATAGAGCCACGCTTTTGACATTGTTTCCTGGGAGCATCTGCAACAAATTCAAAGTTATTTCTTTTATTTATTCCAACCTTCCCATTTCTATTTTTCTTCTTCTTTCCTGCATTCTCAGCCTTAACTTCCTTGATTGGTTTCTTGGGAGTTTAGTTCATCGTGGGCGTCTTCTTAGCTTTATGAGTTGGAGTTATTTATGTGCATTTGTTATCATTATCCTCATCAGCAAGCTGTTGCTTTATCACCAACTCAACTTCACTAAAATTTGCTTTTCATGCCTTGAAAAGAGGTGCATCCACTTTCCTCAACATAACTGGGACTTCTTCATCTAGAATTTTTTTTCCTCTGTCACCTTCAACCTTTTTGTTCTTGTTCAATGCATCATAATCCAAGCCAATAGTTATGTTTGCACATGGCTTGTTCTTCTCATGGTACTGACCAACTAGCTGAGATGCATTCCTGAATGACTTTAATTTCATCTCATTATTCTCTATCTTTTCTCTTAACACGGCTTCTATTTTACTAGCACATTTCAGCTTGTTCTTTAGATATTCATTCTCTTGCTTGACTGTCTTAAGCTCCACAAGCAGTAGCTCAAACTTTTGTTTCTCACTCTCAAACTTTCATTAGCTTTTGATAACCTATTGACCTCCTCAGTAGCTGCTACCATGCTAGTATGGATGTGGAACATTTCTATGCTCATCTTTTCAACAGTCTCCTTATATTAACTTTCATTTAAATCAATAGTGGTAAGAGTTGGTACCTTTGTTTATGATGAGGATGACTTTCCTTGCTCCAAGATCATGAGTGCATAGTTTCTTACTTCCTTATCATCATCATTATTTAAATCATCCCAACTCTTTCCTTCTGCAATATAAGCTTTCCCTAGTTGCTTTCTTAGAAGAGCCACATACTTTGCCTCCAATTCAAGATAGGCCTTGTCCTTTTTCACCTTCTTAGGCTTCTTGCATTCTGTAGAAAAATGGCCTAATTTATCACAATTGAGGCACCTAATCTTTGACCTGTCAACAGATCCTGTTTTGTAGCCATTTTTGCTGCCAGAATTGTACTGTGCCTTTGCCTTCCAGCTGTTGTCCTTGTTGGATGTTTGTCCCTTGTTTTTGAAGAACATTGTCTTCTTTACTCTAATGTTAGAGAATTTCCTTGCTAAGTAAGCCATGGACTGATCAAACTCATCCAGTTCATCCAAGGTATAGAATTCATCCTCTTCAAGTTCAAGAATAACTTGCTTTCGTGGTTCCTTATTCTTTTGCTCATTACTTGAACAACTAGAGTCTGAATTTCTAGTTCATCATCAGATGACTGGTTGTCATTAACAACTAGTGCACTTGATCCATTAAAAATGTGCCCTTGACCAGCTCTTAAAGATTTTCTTCGGATCATTTCCAGTTCATAGGTTTTTAAAATATCATAAAAAAAACCTTCAGTGTCATTTGGATCAAGTCTCTACCTTCTCTTATAGCTGAAATCTTCTGTTCTAGATGGTCAGGAAGGGTGAGAAAAAACTTCAAGTTAACCTCCTTAGCTTCATAGTATTTGTCATGAAGCTGCAAGTCATTAATCAGTTTATTGAATCTTTCAAAGACATCAGTTATACTCTCCTTTGGTTCAGCCATGAAACCCTCATACTGAGATACCAGTATTCTTCTTTGATTGGATCTAACTTCCTCTGTAACTTTACATAGAATTTCTATTTTCTCCCAGATTTGTTTAGTTTTGTCACAGTTGACAATGTTATTGTACATGCCATTGTCAAATGACTCTATCAGAATTAATTGCACACCACAATCAAGAGAAACTTTTTCTTTCTTAATGTCTATATATTTTAAAGAATCTTTAGGATCATAATGAGCTGGGATAACCATATCTCCATCTGTAGATTCCTCAATCCTTTCATAGGAGTGAAAGGTCTATTATTCGGAATCTGGATGTACAAGGGATTGGTCATCCTAAGAAATAACACCATCTTCTTCTTCGATAATGTGTAGTTATTTTTATCAAAGGTTGGTATCTTAACACTGCTAATCTTCTGTGTATTCATTCTTCCATGATCTTTAATCTGTTTGCTTTTAGATTTTGCTCTGATACCACTTGTTAGGTAATGAATACAACACGGAGGGGGTGAATGTGTTTTGGATATTTTTAAGGCTTTTTGAATGTTTGTTACTTGGTTAACAAAGCAGATTATAAATGCAGTAATATTATGTTAGCTGAAATAAAACAGTGCACACAATATTTCAAAATCAAGCTAGTGTCTTGTTACAAATCCTGGGTTCTTTATAAGTAAAGAACTCAGCTTCTTCCTTGAGAGAGTACAAGAAAAACTAGATCTGTTTGATACAATTTAAAAGCAAAGGACCACTATTTATTTTATAGATTAGTAAATATAGGTTTACACAACATGCAATAAGATGTACTAAACCATACTTTAAGTTATCTCTAAAACTTTCCATTTATGGCTTAGTGTATCTTTGCAAGTCGTGTAGGTCTGTGACTTTCCTTTGTCAGTTAATCTTGGCCTTTGATCTTGCACTCTTCAAGCTGCTTTTGTAGATTTCTCAATCTAAGTGATTAGATCGTTTGTTGATTGATAATCTTGAATATTTAACTTGTCTGCATTCTGTACTTGAGGTTCATATTAAGATCTCTAGTTTGTTGTATAGAGAATTGACATCTCGATAAGTATAGTGGCTTATCGAGATCTATTAGTTCTCTATAAGTGTTTTTGACTTGTCGAGGTTTTTGAGTTCTCTATAAGTGATTTTGGCCTATCGGGGTCTCTGAGTTCTCTATAAGTGTTTTTGACTTGTTGAGATCTCTGAGTTCTCTATAAGTGAACTTGACTTGTCGAGGTCTCTAAATCTCTGCATTTAGAAATGGCTTGTCGATATCTTTGAGTTCTCTATATGCATTTTGACTTGTCGATATCTCTGAGATCTCTAATGAGAAGTTGACTTGTCGATATCTCCAATCTTTATATCTTTACTTTAACTTGTCGATATCTCTGAGTTCTCCATATGCAGAAATAGCTTGTTGATATCTCCAATCTTCATATCTTCATTTGACTTGTCGACATATCTGAGACTTCTCTATTAGCCATTTTGGACTTCTCGATAAGTCATTATGGAGTTCTCGAATGACTTCTATGTATGACTTGATATATGACTTGTAGATATCTTGACTTAGAACATTTTTCCTAAAACTGATTTATTTAACTCCAAGCTTCTTCACAATTTCTATGAGGCATGATCTTGTTGATCTTCTTCCAGAGTTTATTCTTAGGCTTGAGACTGTTTACAAAAACATACTCCAGTATGATCTTTGACATATTTAAAGATTCAAATAATACAATACAAAATACAGATTTAGACTATCATACAACTAAATCTTAGGGTTGTCAAAATGACTTAGTCTTATTATAGTACAGACATGTCCTGCATAACACTTATAAGCTGCATAATACATATGCTAGAGATAAGCAGTAGTTGTGCATTCCCTTAGTATAGGGGACCCAAAGTTGAACATTTTTCCTAAAACCGGGAGGCGAGGTTCCCGAGTATATTTTATATGGTTTTCAATAACTATTAATCGAATAAGGTATATTCGATAGTTTTGAATAGTAATCAAACTTTATTTGCAATTATTCAAATAAAGATCTTATTTTCATATAAGTATATTTTTTGTTATATATTATTTGTTTGAAGTATTGGTTTCAAAACTTCTACTTCATTTATTTTTATAAAAACTATTCTTTAGGGGAATATTATTTAAATAATAATATTCAGATATTTTTTAATATATCAGAATTGATTTATTTTATAAATCATCCTTACTTCAAACATTTTCAAAAATGTTTTCAAATCTTCAAAATGATTTTAAAAGTTAAAACGAATCCCAAAACTCGTTTCTAATATAAATCTTTTCTTTCGTGGAGGAATTTAAATACTCGCTCAAAGCCTTGGGGATCCGACTCCGTGGTGTATTTTTATCGCAATGAAGTTGCTGATTGGTAATAGAGTCTTTTATTACTTGCCCAACGTTTGGGAAGTAAGCCAATCAAAATGTATTGGCATAGGCAACATAGGCTCAGTGGGAGTCAATCAAATTGTAAGTGGCTGAGTGGCAGTCCATCAATGCGTAAGAGGCCGGAAGACGGTCCAATATTAGGTCCTAATGCGGCCAGGGTGATGACCAGTGGGGAATTCATCAATCTACTAATAGAAAAGGTGACTTGATTGATATCTATACCTGATCAGCAAGGTATCAGGTTTATGCCAAAGTTTTCCTCCTTCCAAAATTATTGGGTATTATAACTGTGTTTATACTTTTCATAACAGATGTTTTCAAGAAGTGTATGATATATATAAATATATATGTCTCTGTGTGTGTATATCGGGACTCATGAAGTATCTCGTAACTTCATTTTTTTTAAATAACATTTCACAGATTGATTCTATACAAGTTTTATCTTGTAGCTTCATCTATATGATGAATCTTAGAAATTAAGTATACTTTGAACAGTTGAAGTTCAAGTAATTTTTTAAAAAGATATAAGTATATTGGAGTGTTTGTAACTTCATCTTTCTAAACTTATATTTAGTTAATGATTATCTTATGCATAAAAGATTTTCAGAAAGTTATCGATAAAGATAGTTTGCATTATTGAACAAACTATATATATTTATATAGGGTCTTACTCCAATGAGAACCCCATAATTGTGAGATATGAGATCTAATCTTATCCACTCATTTAAATACATCATGTTGATCTTCACCGTTCATTTAACATTTAATTTTAATATTAATTATCTTTAATCTAATTCAACCACCCATTAACCACCATCACCTCCGGCGTCCACCATTTCTGGACGCCACCAACTCCGGCGACCACCAGAAAATCACCACCGTTAAACATAAGATCACCACTGTCAAATGAAAAATCACCACCGAAAAATGAAAAATCACCACCGATGCACTAAAAATCACCAACGAAAAATAAAAATCACCACATTCTGCCATAGTTTCCGGCCACCAGATCTAACCACCAGGTCTATTCATAACTCCGACCACCAAATTTATAACAAAAATCACCAGATTACATGCTTCTACCACCATTGTTGTCGTAAATATTAACGAAGCAACACAACTACTACCTCCTACAACATTATCGCACAATCACTAATTCAATATCACATCACCACCAACACTACCATCTACAGATCCTCAATATGTAATGAATCTCCAACTACAACCCAAAATCACCATAAAATGAACAATAATCAATAACAATTGAGAAAACATCAAATTTTATTAAAAACAATTGACGGAACAAACCGAAAATGAAATCGTCGAAGCTAAAACGGATCCATCAATCGATAGGACTGAATTCGTTGAAGCTGGATCTACAATAATTGCAGAAAAATCATTAAAAATTAATGAACAGAGGCGAAAAAATGATGATCAGGGACGGATTGGCGACAACTCGGCTGGTGGGGGTTGGTGGGATGCTTAAAGAGAGAGACAGAGGTATGTGGGTGATAAAGATAAGTGATGGGGAGAAGGGGGTGAGATGTAGGGAGGGGGAGAGAGAGTGGGGGGAGAGGTGGGCGGTGGTGGAGCAGCAGTGGCGACGACGGGTGAGAATGGAAAGAGGCAGTGGTTGTCCATGTGAGAAATGGATTAAAGAAATTGGATGAATAATTGAGAGAAAGAGATGTATGGTTGGGATTAAAATAAAAATAAAAAATATATTATAAAATGAAGGGATAAGATTAGATCTCATATCTCATTTTAAGATAGGTTCTCATTTGAGCAACTCCCTATTTATATATATATAATATATAGGGAATTTTACGACTTCGTCGCATTAAAGATATCAACTTGATTCATTTTTACTTGACCAATACTTTCATAAATACTACGAGAATGCTCATATATTGTTAATTAATATACATGTTATTTTGCTGAGTTGTTTTGTTCACCCGTACTTTATTTCTTCATCATACAACAACAGTTAGGCAAGATGAAAATGACCAAACTCCCAATTCGCGAACAGATTGGCAATGTTCCGCCGCTTCTTGTAGGCGTTGATGCCGCTATGGCTGAGATAAGAGTTACAATAGGCTAGGCTTTCAATTTTGATGTATCAGATTTATGTGTATTTATGAATTGTTATTATGGCAAAAAATATGTAAATTTATTCAAAAACCCTTTAGAGGTTATATTTATGAATCCATTTAATAGACCCATCAAACACCCGAGGAAGATACTCATCCAACCTATTGCACATTTTCTATAAAATGATACAACTATTTTTAGGAAAATATTAGGAATATAAAATTTGTTTATAAAATAGTTATAAAATATTATGTGTCGGACTTTTATTCGTTAAATAAAAATGGACCCCGACATCACATCAATAACATCAATTAAATTATTTTATACTGTCACATCAATTATGCCATTTTATTTGGTAACAATTGCTTGTACACTTTTTTGTGTCTGGCATTTTTTAACAGTTATGTATGGTTTTAAAGTGCGATTATAATTTTACGTGATTTGTGGATTGCAATAGTTGTAAAATGCTACCTTTGTTCCAAAATAATGTTTTAATTTTTTATTTCATATTTTGAAGAAAAAAAAATCAATTTTATTAATTTTATTTAAAATAAACTTTATTTATGCCAAAAATACAAAGTAAAACTCTAAACCGAAACAAATGGAGTTGCAAGTTTGTAGGCATACAAATTTTCTAACCCCGACAACAATAGTCAGTATTATGTTTAAGGATTCGTCGTTTGGGAGTGCTATTGAAAACTGTTGTGCTGTGAGAAAAAATGCTGGTGGAAAAAGGGCTACCAGGTTAGATGATTGTTTGGTAAATTTTTATAATTTATACATATTTTGAGATATAATATATAAATATAATATTTTTGAGAAGGTTTGATAGTAAAACTTATAATTTTCATATATATGAAAACATGGGAGGCATGATTATATGCTAATTTTTAAATCAAAAGCGCTATTCCAAACAGCAGAGCAAAAAAGGCGTTAGCTATCTGTTCCGCAATTACCCGTATAAAACTGGTTGTCGCTAGAAAATTGATGCTATTAGCTAAAATTGATGCGATTAGCTATTGAGTCGATAGTTTTCTCGAAGATGTAAGCTCACCGGTAATTAAAACCTGATTGTTGTACTCACTAATCCTATGTTAGTTTGGGTTATGTCATGGTTCATGGATGATCTGGACACTGATGTACGCATGTGACAAATAATTTGTTCCGGTGTAACATTACAATATGGTCACATTACCAAAAAAAACACCGTAAAGCATTACTAACTTCTTTGCCAGAGAAGAAAGGTAGTGCAAACCTATTACTGTTGGCATCTCAAAAACTGGAGATGGATTATTACAACATCCTGATCAAAGTTGTAATCAACTTTCAAGGTATTCCACTCGAAAAATCACTAATGTCTTGCCTAGTGTATTTAGATTGTTCTTTCTAGCTAACATTGTAGAATGAGTCAATAATGGCATCAGCAAGATATTCACATTTCGCTGAAGACAAACCGGCCAAAGAAATTCTTCCGTCCTTGGTCATATACACGTGCCACTTGTTAGTCATGTTGTCACTCTGAATTAACAGGGAAAGTAAATAACGTAAGAATGATGTACAGATATCCAGCAAGGTTGCGTTAGAAAAACATACTATAAAGTAATGTATTTGAAGAACTCATTCAGCTGTACAATATACTGAAGCAAAGATGATTATAAGCGGTCAAATATTAAAGAAAAAACTCATCCTTGTTTAAGAAAGAGAAACAGTGTTTCAGGATATGTAAGAGGTTTGAAATATTCTTTAATTCCTACCAATGGAACCGACTACACGGTAAAAGGAAAAATATTATAAAATTTAGTGGATCAATTATTATACTATATTCGAATATACCCTCTAAGATTCATGTCACTAGCTAGCCCAAATATATGGTTTATTGCAGTTAAATTTGACCTAGAGCTATTTGTGCTAATCTCCCCGCTCAATGAAAACTAGCTCCACCCTTTTCTCTCATTCTGAGCTGAAATCTCATACTTAAACAATTCAGGAAAAAAACTGCATATAACACAGTATATATCAAAGAAGTTCACCTGAGCTTTGTTCAAGCCTGTGAAAGAAAACATGCCAATCTGTTTGAGAATATATGACCAGTCCTTCCCACTTTTATCATTTGCGCATATGCTGTCAAATAATTTCTGTCTGACACTCTTTATCCTACCAGCCATCATTTCCATCTCTTCTTTCCATTCATTAAAGAGAGTAGGATTTCCTACAATATTAGCAACAATCCTAGCACCATGAACAGGAGGGTTCGAGTACATAGGTCGAGCAAGCCTCTTCAATTGGCTCTTCACCCTAAAAGAACAGTTTGTGAGTTGGTAAAAAAAACAGAGTAGTCAAAACTATACAAGTCACCTTAAGCACATGGCAAACTAATAAAAAAAAATATGCACCATGGTCACTAGATTGTTGACAACACCTGTACCCATGCAGGCTACAATGTCTGACCAAGTATAGAGTTTTCATCAGGTCTCAAAATTCTAATCCAATCGTCAATGCACAATCAAATAAATAGATACAAGGACACGTGTGTGCGTCAGCTCGCATGTGAACAAAGCACAGAAAATAAAAAATTAAAAGAAAATCAGCCAGCATTAGCATGTATGGATGAATAATATAGAAAAGATACAATTATTATGTTCCGAGGTTAATTTTTAGCTTTCAGATAGGAACGCCAATGCACAAGCAACGTGTATTTCCTGCTCCCTAGCTGATTAACACAAAAAAAACATGGTCACCGCATATAGGGGAAGCTATAAGGAAATACTAGCGCAAAAACATGAGGTATACGTCCTCGTTGCACCCAACTCGTTCTTTCTTATTTTCTTCTTTATGTCGTAATAGCAGATATAATTCATATCTTGAATCAACATTACAGCTTTTCCACAGAACAATAACTGGATGAAGCTGCCCAGTGATGGATTGCCAAGGTAAATTGCGTAGTCCTTCCTAAAACTGTTATTTCTCCATCTTAAACAATTTTGAGTCATGGACTTTAATATTCTAAAGCTTTTTTTTCTGTTATGGTCATTGGTCAATTACAGATTTTTAAATACTCACACACACGTCTCCATGGAGGTTTGAACAGTCTCCCACTTACTACTACGAGGGGAGTGGTATCCGCTGGGCTAGGCCTTGCGGTCACAGATTAGTACATTCATAAGAAAGTGCTATCTACTATATGTAAGGTCATCAAACCTTGTCGCTGCATCTGCTGATGAGCAAACAACATTGATTGCACCGATCCTTTCTGCATAGAGGCCCAAGTTTTTACTATATGATTGGGCAACTAGAAGCTCCATTCCGCGTGATGCAAACAATCTCACTGACGATGCATCTTCATCAAGACTTCCACTTGCAAATCCCTGTATTGCAATGAGTTCCGGAACATAACATTTACTATCATAGTTTGTAAAATGAAAATTTTACCTAGTTCAACAGATTGGAATTATACTCTTGATATAGCTACAACTTAAATAGAAAATGATCTGATAGACTAATAATGTAAACCCGTGTAGACAGCTATGCAAGCAAGATTTCTCATTTTGTTTTAAATTTCATAATAAAACTTATTTTGTTTTACGAAATACTGGGTGTATATGAAACTACACTTCTCTATACATTAACATCATTTTAGTGAGTTACTCTACTAATTCCACGACTTCAGTACGATAATATGTAATGAATCTCTTGTAAAGCTTAAATAGCCGTACCTGATATGCAACATCAAAAAACGGAATGTGGTTTTTCTCCTCAATTGCATCAGCAATTTTAACCCATTGCTCAGGGGTTGGATCTATACCAGTTGGATTGTGAGCACATCCATGAAGCAACACAAATGATCCCTCAGGGGCAGCCTGCAAGAAAGTACAAGATTATAAACATAAACAATAAGAGCTCATTAGATGCACTAAGCTGATATACAGAAATAAGAAGAGGCGACCCACACTCTAATAATCAGTCATAGAGAATAAGCTATTAAAGGAAAGATTCATTACAAGTTGTAGACACAGTGCTGGAAAGTGGAACCATTGCGTACTACAGCTAATTAATCTCAACATTGATACAATTAGATCAAAAAATATAAAATTCAGACAACCTATATCTATTTACTTTATAAACCTAAATTCATAAAAGTAAAACAAAGAGTTTAAATTTATACAAATTCTTTTTTGGGGGTCGGGAGAGGACAACTAAAAACAAAAAAATGACACACTTTGTGGCTCCAAGGCTTCCTCCAAAAGGTTTTCAGGTACAGCTAGTAAGTGAATAAACCTTTTTCACCCTAGCATTTTCACCCTTTAATCTCCGTAGTCAGTTTTTTTGAACATAACAAAACCAAGTTTAACTAGCCCAAAAGTCCATCTCTCCAGACCCTGGTATTCTTCTCATTAATACCTCTGACTAATAGAGGCTCTGAGGCTTCCTCCAAAAGGTTTTCAGGTACATTTATAAAGTAAATAAATCTTTTTCACCCTTTAATCTCCTAGGTCAGTTTTTCTGAACTACATAACAAAACAAGTTTAACTAGTCCCAGAGTCCATCTTTCCAAACCTTGGTATTCTACTCACTAATACCTCTTACTAATAGAGGCCCAAAAACTTGTTCATAAAACGCTTTGTATCTGCTTGGAATTGCAAGTCATCCATCTAATAATGTCTTCCTTCTTCAGCAGCTATTCTCTTGTTTAATATCTTCTCATACCTATGGAGTTTAACCCACCTTACATTGAATCTTTCTTTGTTTTTTAAAACACAAAGATGCTCCTACTATATTGAAGAAAAATCACTTTTAATGATTGGTAAATAAAACCTTTAAACTGTTTGGTCGGAGAGAATGGAATGGGAAAGGTTTGTGGAGCATTTCTTTTCAAATCATAGTTTGAGCTCTTTTTAGATATCATAGGGATGGATTACAGGAAGACTGATTCCATTCTCCCCAAGTGTCATTCATACCAACCAAAAACAACATTATTGGCACGTCGCACAGCCATAGATTATTTACTATCTGTATTACATTTGGTTCAGCACTTCAGCTGCGGGGGCAGTCTATATCTTAGTGCAATGTGCCATAGTATAGCTCCAGTCAGTGTCTTCAGGATACATAAACTAATGAAGTAAACTATGCCACACAAATGATGACTAAAGCTAAATCATATGACATCAATATCGTAATTTGGAGAAGAAAATAGAGTGAGAGGAACGAGGAAAAATCTGATATAAAAGGTAACTGCAGGTGCAAATTTACAAGGATTATCTACGTGCGGTTTAAGGGTTCTAAATCAGCTTCAGTCTCAAATAAATTATGACATCAAACCAGATTTAATTTTTTAATCATAACAAATCAGCTAGTAAGGATAAGACACACTGTAATAGCATGAAATGATATCAGCGGTGACAAGTTAGCGACGATAAAAACAGTGTGTAATGCACTGTTGCTCTCTCAGAAACATGAGACAAAAGATAAGTTCACATTAGGCATCTCGAAAAGAAAAGATATAGTCGAATAGTCATTACTTTTATATCTGATAGCATCCCATCAAAATCCAAACCAACTGTTTTTGGGTCATAGTAGCGATATTCAGACCATGGAACTTTGGCGTCATTGAAAATGTTCTTGTGGTTACCTGCAATTTTAATTTTAGCTCAGCATTTAATTTTATTTATAGAACTACGTAAATAAGTTTAGTAGAGTGATGATACCCACCCCATGTTGGCGAAGATATTAAAACTTTTGCACCGGGGAAATAGCGTTCTATAAGCGCTGCAGCAAGCCGAAGAGAACCAGTTCCAGAAAGTCCTTGGACAGTTGCAACCTAAACATTGAAATAACACTAAGGTAAATGAGATATACAAGTCTGAAAGTTTTTTTGGGAACTGCTGAATTTTATGTCCATACTCTTTGTTGCTGAATAACTGGATTGCCTGCTCCAAACAGTAACTCTGCTGTAGCTTTGTTGAATGCAACCAATCCTTCGATGGGTAGATACTAAACAAAGCATATCAAAAGTTCAGAATACATTCAAACTAAATTGCAAAAAGATTCGCAATAATAATGATAATCTTTAAATAACAAAATTCAACGCTAATATAGCTGCTTTACCTCCTTGTTTTCTCCACTCGCCAACATTAGATTCTCTGCCTACAATACAAACAAAAACTAAAGTGAAGACCCGATATTAAATAACTTAGTCCAACTAAAATTTCTACACGAGCTTTTGCAATTTCAACATTACTAAGAAATGATTTTTGAGCCAACTTTATTTATCTCAGTTTAAACAAGGCAAAGGGTTTAAAATGATAGTTATATTATTTAGCAAAAAAACAAAAGATAGTTAAATTAGTTAATACATAATAATAGAAATATAATTACTTGCCAAGAGATTAAGAAGAAACCATTCACCTTCTTGACAACATTAAGCACATATGGTTCTAGATCTTCAGTTCGATATGCTCCGACACCAAGGTTTAGCTTCATTTCATTTGTGTCTGCTTTAAATGCTTCAGAGACACCAAGGATTGGGTCTGGTGGCGCCATTGTTATACTCTCAAATCGAGAAACATTAGTAGCAACAGACATTGTAACCTTACTAAGAGACTGCAAATAAAAATAAATTATAGTAATTAGCTAAGAAATATTAACACAGAGAAAATAGGGAAAAAGATATGAAAATTGAATGTAAAAATAAATGTTTTTGTGAGGGTGAATGGTTGGGTGTAGGGGACTAGGTAAAGGTTTAAAAACGAGATATCTCTTTCTCTCTCTCCCCCTCCCTCTCCCTCTCCCTCTTCTCTCCCAATTACCCTCACCCTGTTCTCTCCCAATCCCGCTCTCGCTCTCTCCCCCTCTAGTTTTTCTCTTTGTGTTTGCGTACGAAGCTATTCTTCCTAGATTAACAATTAGTTTCTTATCCTTTGTTTCCTTTGGAACTCCATTTCACAGACTATAATGGTTTCCACCAGCCTTAGGGAACGGAATGTTACATTTTCAAAAATATAATTTCTACCTGTGTGAAGACAGATCAAATAAAATGTCAAACTCAAAATTTTCCATCTTTACCGATTTTTAAGGGCTGAAAAGAGGAAAGCAGTCATAAAACTTAAAAGTCAGTAAGTCTACACAATGATGAAATGAAGTCTATTACCTTTGTCTTGAAGAAGGAAGGTTGTTTCCCCTGCCATAGTACAGAATTAAAATTGCAGCTTCCAAGCTTCAACTTTTCCTGTTCAATAAAACAAAAACAAGGTCTTACAAAGAAAGCATAACCGTAACATCTTTTCAACTATGTCTAAATTTCCTATTTCACTAAAAACCCTTTTCGAGAAAAACAAGAATGCAACCACAGATGGACAAGAGAAGCATAACACATAACACAACGAAAGCGAAACATTAGCAAAGGAAATAAATACTTATAGCACTACAACTTGCATAATTATACCAAAGGAATAACATATGATCAGATGAAGATCAAATCTGAATATCTAAGTTAAAAAAAAAAGAATCAAAACACACACACACATACAAAACGCAAGTAAAAGAATAGTAGTGATTCTGACCTTAGAAAAAGAGGCAGCATTTGGAGTGGATGATACAACGGAGAGAATCGCAGCAGAAGAAGCAGCCATTGTCTATCTGTATGTATGTATCTGTGTATATATACAAGAAAACCAATAAAGATGAAAAATTAAATAAAAACAGAAAGACAAAGAGTAAGAGCAATCAGAAGACTGTTAATTGAAAAGGGTGATCATCAAAATCAGAGCTTGCTGACCTGTGATCAAGATTTAATTATGTGTATGTTTTTCTTGGAATGGTGCGTTTGTATATATGAAGGGGACTGAACTGTACTTGTTTCACTTTACAACTTTGGAAATTTCGCCAAAGCTGTTTTGTTTGATTCAGATTGGGATGTAGCACTCCAGAGTTTATTCCTCCCATGATCTTTCGTTTGAACTTAGATCATTAAAAAACGCAAATCGGACCTAAGCGGTGATGTTACCTTCTAAGCGCTAAAGCGGGCGCTTAAGCGGTTTTAAAAGCGGACGCTTAATCGGATTATAAATAAATAAATAAATATGTATATATTAAAAGTAATGAATATTTTTTAATAAAGAGATAACATTCACGTATTATAATAAATCAATAAAATAATAATTCATAAAGTCATAATCAACTTAAAAAATACAAGTAACATTTAAAAATATCAAATTATACCTTTTTTAAAAATAAGATTTATTTTTTTCTAATTATTTTTAATTCCCCTTTTAATTGGTCAAAAACCGCTTAATCGGTCAAAATCCGCTTAATTCCGCTTAGAACCGCTTAAACCCGCTTAAATTTTATTAAACGCTTAAATATCCGATTTTGCACTAATCCAAGCGCTTTGACCTCCGATTCCGCTTAAGCCCCCGCTTAAGCGTACGCTTAATGCGCTTTTTACAACACTGATTTAGATTACTTCGATTTTAATAACATGACTTGTGAATATGGAATCTGGTTATAATATTTTTGTATAAAAATGGCCAACGTTGTATGAATCTTCTTTAATATTTTTAAAACGTGATTGCATTTCGTCAATCTATAATACCTAATGACTATTTCATAATTTACCTATTTAACAATTTGGGTAAAAAATTTACACATGACCCAAATCCTATACATTTTGCTAGATCCATGGACTACCCAATTAAATTCAATTGACCCATCTTAATTTATATGGTTATTATTTGAATTTCAAAAATAAATCTATCTATGGAAAATGATTTGAACAAATCAAATCATGCATGATTTTCTCCAATTTGTTACATCGTTTTCTCTATCTTTTTCCAAATCATCATCCCCCTCTCTATCTCTCCCTCAGTCGACGGATTACAATGGAGTTACAGTATTGCTTCTGAACTTAAAAACTTTGTTTGGAGTTTACAATGCAGTCTCAACGTATTGTTTAAAACCTTGGTTGCTCCATAACTGTTTTTGTTAGATTGTTTGATATTTTCCCTTGGTGTCTCCAGAACTGTGTTGTTAGATTGTTTGATGTTTTCATGATTGAAACGCTACATGACATTATTCTTATTATGTTCAATTTCAGGATTCAAGCGTGTTCGTGGATGTAATATTGAGAAAATCTTGAATCCATCTAATGCCACCAGTGAACAAGGTTTTAATCCTCATGATGATGCAGCATGCAAACATTTTCCTATTTATATTTAACTGATTTGTTGATTTTGTCGAACCAGATACAAAACATAGGGTTCGTGGGAGAAATGTCAATTCTATTCTTTCAGATATGACTAATTTCCAGCCTACAGAGGATCACCAGTCTAAATACGGCAACAATGATAGATGCATTCTATTGTTTTTTGAATTTTTACACGATATCTCATGTGGCCGCTGTTATGATTCCTTATAATATATGTTGTATACATTAATAAGTTTTTCTTTACTCTTTTGTTTAGTTATACCTGGATCTAATCCACCAAGTTTGCGTGAAGATGCATTGTTACGAGCAGTTAGTGGCAAGGAGAATCAGAAATCAGATATATTGTTTACCAAAGCCTCTTTTAGCCGATTAAATTCTAAGCAGAGCCAATATATGTCGTGCACTTCAGATCATAAGAAACTCTAGCCAAGGTTCACTCTATGAATTTCCTTATAGCTAATGCCGTATATTTGTTACTTAAACAGGTTCCAAACCTTCGCCGATCAAGCAATGTTTGTGGACGACGAAAGAAGCACATCTCAGCCGTGGTCCTCTACAAGCAATTAACGCTTACTTGACATATGAAATAAACTATACTGAACATTTATCGTAGAACAATCGTGTATATTATTATGCATCATATTGTATAACTACTTTTGTATCAATCTTGACATGGATGCAGGTAATTCTTTGCACCATTCTCATCTAAAACCTCTATCAAGTGTTGATAACTTTAACAATGAATCAGAAGAATCAGGTTAGTCCAGTCTGTGATGTTTGTGTTTATTTTTTAATGTAATATTAGTTTTTGTACCTATACGGTATAGTGGTTTTGAATCTGTGTAATTGAAATTAAGTAACATACAAGCACATATTTTGCCATATTATTTATGTTCAAATATGGAGTCAACCAATTTAATACAGAGAAATGTCTCAAAGCGCTTGGTAGAGTATATAGTTTTTGATTTATATGATACCCTGATTGGCAGGGTATGTAAGTGAATGAGGAAATTAGAAACAATTTACTACAAGATATTTCGGTTCAAATATGCAGTTAAATAATTTCTGGAGAAGACTGTATGCGTACGGTAAATTTAAGTAATCAGTCTATGCGCAGTATTTACATTGCCATGCCTGGTAAGCTTCCTAAACTTGGTATTTGGAATGGCGATACTAAAAGCTCTCAATTCATGTTCATCGTGCAGATTCAGGCGACAGTGATTACCACCCCATTGGTAATGACAGTTTATATACAGAACATTTGTTAATATCAAATCTCCACGACGTTGTGGTTGACACTGATTTCCAACCAAGTTTTGAACTTCTGGCTAACAACCGATGTGAGGTCAATACTGTTCCAAGATCAAATCCCTACCTCACCCAGCCTGGTAAGCAATAATGACTGAGTATCTACTGAGGAAATGTTACAGATTTTATTTGCTAATATAAAATTCTTGATTGGAAATTAGATCAAAATAAGAAAGTGAGGGTGCGTGGAAAGAATTACAGTTCTAATGATCAGAATGTATTCCAATCTACACTGTCACAAAATACAAGTTTGAGCGAAACCATTTTACACACTCCCGGAAGAAACACGTCACCTTTGGATGCTTCCCACATATCAGGCACGGCTTGATAATGAATCAAGTGAACACGACTTAGATATGTAAATTAAATGTTATTAACTGTCATAATTTTGTTTGTTTTTTTCCAGATAAAAACAAAGTTAGCGTTCCTGGCAAGAAACAACTCGCCAAAAAAAGCAATATTCTGTAGTGCAGTGTCATCTTCTTATACAGGATTATTCGATAATTTGATATACACTCCCGCTGGGAACAAATCACTTTCAGAATGACTCAAACATCAGGTCAATGTTTGTAATAATTCTTAATTGAACAATAGATGTACAAACTATCAGAATCATAACTTTCCACAAATTTTTACATAATTAAACTAATGTTCTATATCTCTAGTTATTGATTTATTAAAAGTTTTGTAGGTGTTCACATATGTGGAGAAACATGTGCAAATCCTAAAACTCCGTGTGCGCGTAAACTACAATCCATAGAGTTTTCAGGTGCGGTTCACATATATGTGCGTACATTAATGTATACTATTAGATTGATAAGCATCCAATATGTTTAGTTCACAAGTTTACAAATAATGTATTTGTTACAGCATGTCAAATAATTGATCATAGTATCAATCATGGCGGTGCTCCTTATTGTTTCAAGGTCAAAGGTGTAAATTACCACAGTATAGGAAGCTTTGTACCACCTGACGGTGTAATCCCCAAATTTTGTCAACTCTATGTATATGACACTGAAGATGAAGTGAATAACAGAATAAACGACGTTAAAGGAGGAAGTGATTCCGTTGATGAGGGTATCGTACAGTCTTTGTTAGAAATGTTGGATAAACATAATCGTCTAGTTAAAGGTTTTCGTATGGCACGTGAACGGATCGAACAGAATGCAGTTGATGAATTCAGATTGGTTCTAATAGCTTCTTCTTCAGCATCTGGTTGACCTAACCATATTGGCCCATCAAATGAAGTTGCCGGATTGATTGTCACAGAAGACTATTCAAAAGGATGCAGGGATACAATAATCCATTCAAGAACCAATGGATTGGAGATGATATATGAAACCGATCCATGATTTATGCAACTACAATATCCTCTTCTTTTTCCTCACGGAGATATTGGATTTTACCGTCAAATCCCTGCTAATAGACCTTATAAAAAATAGCCCAAACACACTCAGTTTGTAGAAAATGAAGATCCAATAGAAAAAGGAGATAGAGAATTCATCACGATGAAAGAGTATTACAATTATAAACTTATGATTCGACCTTCAGAAGGTATATTCTTTATCTGCACTTTGTTTTAGTACATATTCTTTAATATTCTCTCAAATTTACAAAAAATCAAGCATTTAATCACGAGTTTACAGGTTTGACTCCACATCTCGGAGGTCGTTATGGCAGCAATATGTGGTGGATGCATTTACTGCAATGGAGCAGTACAGACTTGACTGGATCAGAGATAACCAGACAACGATTCGTTCAGATTTGTACCACAATATACGGGATGCACTACAAAAGGGTGATAACAATCCTGAAAATATCGACAAAGCAACAATTTTACCTGCCTCATTTACTGGAAGTAAAATGTACATGAATCTGTATTTTAAGGATGCTTTATCCATCTGTCGAACGCTTGGCCACCCATCACTGTTCCTTACGATGACCACAAATACAAAATGGCCTGAAATACAACGGATGTTAAAGTTTTTACCCGGTGTTAATGTTGTTGACGCTCCAGACGTGGTTGCAAGGGTTTTTAAAATGAAAGTTGACCAGATGGTTGATCAAATCAAAAATAAAAATTTTTTGGACGTTGTATATGAGGTATTATAATATGAAAGCTTTTTTTCTGATGATTTAATTTTACACTTTGACAATAAAATGACATGTATGGAAATCATACTATTTTTCTAATTTAATACCTTGACATTTTACAGTGATGCACGTCATAGAGTTTCAAAAGTGTGGACTGCCACATGCTCACATGCTTATTTGGTTGCATCCAAACGATCGTCCAAAAACCACGGACCAAATAGATAAAATGGTATCTGCAGAAATTCCTGATCCAAGTATTGATCCTGTTGGATACGAAGCTGTAAAGAATTACATGATTCATGGACCATGTGGAACTGATTGTGTTAATTCTCCATGTATGGCTAAAGGCAGTTGTACTAAACATTTTCCTAAAAGGTAAATCGTCGTCATTTACACCATAGTTGTACTAAACAATTTCCTAAAATATAAATCTTTGTCATTTACACCATACTCAACGAATTTATTATAACAGTTCATATACTTGATGACATTGAATTATAAAATTGTTCTATAATTTTTAACATGTATAATTCTCACACATTCTTCGATGACTGTGGCTTTCCTATTTACAAAAGAAGGAAAACAGGAATTACTGTCAACAAAAAGGGAATTGAGTTGGATAATCGTTATGTTGTCCCATACAATCGAGATTTTTTAATAAGATTTCAATGTCACACAAACCTACAGATTTGTAACAGCTCAAGATCACTGAAATATCTATTCAAGTATTTCCTGAAAGGGCACGATAACGCAACCATGTGTCTGAGGAAAAAAATAACCGCCAAGACTGTCGCCACAACACCAATCACTCCGGAGAAATGTCCAATTGATGAAGTTAAACATTACTTAGATGGTAGATATGTTTGTGCATCTGAAGCATACTGGAGGATATTTGGCTTTGACATCCATTCCCATTGGCCTTCAGTTGAATGTTTGCCAATACATCTACCAAATGACAAGCACGTGTCGTTCAGGAACTCACAAAATCTATAGGAGGTGTGTGACAATGCAGGATCAAAAAAAAGCAAATTAGAAGCATGGTTTGAAGCAAACAGAATATATCTAGAGGCCAAAAATTTCACCTATTCAGAATTCCCAAGCAAGTTTACCTGGCATCCACAACCGGGTTCCTGGAAACCGAGAAAAAGAGGTGATGTCATTGGTAGGCTTTCTGAAGTACATTCATCCAGCGGTGAATTATTATATCTTCGCATGCTCTTGCTTAGGATTAAAGGTGCTTTTTCTTTTGATGATTTGAAGACAGTCCACGGTCATATTCATAAATCTTTTCATGAAGCTTGTGCCGCACTAGGTCTCCTCCAGAATGACCAGCAATGGCATGAAGCTATAGCTAAAAATTCGCATACATCCATGCCTCCACAACTCCGTGCACTGTTTGTGAACATTATAGTTTACAGTCCAATTTCTCATCCGCGTAGTCTTTGGGATACTCATTGGGGATGCATGTCGGATGATATTGTTCTTGTGAGACGACACCTCACTAACAATCCAAATCTTTGTCTATCAGATTATGATATCCAGAATTACGCTCTTGCAGGTATGAGTTTTAATAATTCTTTCAGCCCTATCATTTTACCGTATGTAACTAACAGGATAAATTTTATGTACATTAATTCCAGAGATTGAGAAATTGTTGAACGATATTGGTAAAAGCCTTACAAACTTGCCAGATATGCCATTTCCAGGAGAAACATATTTTTCCAACTCTGATAATAGGCTAATTCTTGAGCAAACATCCTATGACACAGAAGAAATGAAGAAAATCCATGAAAAAAAAATCATAGTCTTTTGAATGATGAACAGAAGAGAGTCTATGATTCAATTCTTGACAATATCAACCAGAAAAAAGGTGGTGTTTTCTTCGTTTACGGGAGTGGAGGTTGTGGAAAGACTTTCTTGTGGCAGACACTATATTGTCGATTACGGTCGGAGCATAAGATTGTGCTTCCTGCGGTCTCATGTGGTATAGCTGCCGTGCTGCTTCCCGGTGGAAGAACCGCGCACTCTCTCTTTCACATTCCTCTCAAACTTGATGAACATTGTTCTGCCGGGTTAAGACATGGGACCGATATTTCCGAGCTTATTCAACAAACTGATTTAATATTCTGGGACGAGGCACCTATGCAACATCGTCATGAATTTGAATTCGTTGATCGATCCTTGAGAGATATTATGTCTGATGTTGATAAAAGAAGAGCTAAAAAGCCATTTGGTGGTATAACCATTGTTTTTGGTGGAGATTTCGGCAAATACTTCCAGTTATTCCAAAAGCGTCAAGTGCTGAAGTAGTTTGTGCTACCCTCAATAAATCCAAGCTTTGGGATTCTTGTGAAGTACTGTTATTGTAGCAAAACATGCGGCTTAATGCAGGAAATATAGAATCGGAGAATAAAATCATCGTTGAATTCAGCAAGTGGCAGTTTGCGGTCGGTGATGGTAAGGAAACCAATATTTCTCCAGATTCATGAAAGGAATATGTCCTAAGTCCAATCATGTATTACGATTTAGGAATAACTTTTATGTAATCTGTTTTGATTTCATTGATATTAATAAAGACTTGTTTTGCTTTTATTACGGGCTTTATCTATTTAAGTGTTTAAATAAGATATACCATAGTTTAGAGTAAAGCTTTTTCTGGATTATGATGAGATCATAATAGTGAGACCTAAAAAGATGATAACTCTAAACTTAAATAGTTCCTGGTCATAGGATTACTAACTGGTAATTAATAATCCGCAAAGATTGGTACATACTATGCTTGCTTCATTATGAAGGATGTCTGTTCTCATAGACATTTGTGTGGTGACACTATAGCTAGTTTGTAGGTGCTTATTATGGAATAAGTTCACTGAACATGACTCGCACAGCTGAACAACTGATGGAGTTCACTCACGTGTCAGCAGTTGTTCACATAGTGATAGTTGTACAAGTATCCTTAGACTTGAGGTCATCATAGTCATCTTGTGTACACTGAACTATGCTTTGGTTTAGTTCTTAGTCTCCAGGGACAATTATTAGGGCTCTTCTGGGTATAGGAATTTGTACACGAAGATAGTGTATGATCAATAAAGGATCTACCCCTTCCAGTGAAGGAAGCGAATGTTCAAGGCTGATCCACTTATGCTAGTTCAGGAATCTCTGGCCAGAGTAAATGAAATTAGAAAGGAGTTTCTAATTTGTATAGAACTACGCATAGTAAATGGTAAGCAAAGTGATTGAATTAGATAGGCTTGACACGAGATCCATGCCTTGTATTTAATCGGGACATTGTAGGGTAGAAGGAGTTTATTGTACGGTAACTATTCACTGAATAGGTTCTTGGTATTCTAAGCAGTGAATTCATATTATCCGGATAGTCGCGATATGCTGAGAAGTATCCCTCACGATGTAGAATAAATGTGATTAATTAATTAATCATATTTAATAAATTAGAGAATTTATATAAATAATGATAAAATAGTTTTATTATTATTTATTTCTACTACCGGCTTAATATTGAACCTACAGGGTCACACCATAAAAAGAGAATGATTTAATGGTGGAGGAATTAATTAATAATGGCTAATAATTATTTATTTATGAAATAAATAATTAATTGGCAAATTTAATAATTGATTAAATGAGATTTAATTGATTATAAATTAATTAAGAAAAGTTCTTAATATTATTAATTAAAGGATTTAATTTTTGGAAATTAAATCAAGAGAGAGAATTATTTCTAAAGTGTTTAGAAAAAGGATTAGTAATTAAAAGGTGTTTTAATTATTAATGAGAATAATAAATGGGATAATAATAATAATATTTATGGGAAAATTTCAGCTGAAAATTTTGCCTATAAATACACTATTATAGACCCTAATTTTATTCTAACCCCATCGAACCCGAAAACCCAAAAAGTTTGGAAAACCCAATTCTCTCCACCTCCTTCCTCCTCCTTAACATCGTTTTCTTGGTGGATACCGGTAGAGTGCTTCACACTTGAGGAGCAACTGCTAAGGATCTCTGATCATTGTCTCCGAATTAATTTTAAAGGTTAGATTCGATCCCTCGAATTTTTATTCATGATCTGTATGCTTTTATTTGGATTTTATATGTGTAAAAGTATTTTACCATACCCCTGCTGCGTTAAAAATCCAACAATGGTATCAGAGCATAGGTTGTATGCATATAGATCTGTGGTAAAAAATTCAGAATTTTATGTGCTTGTATGAATTAATTATGATTTTTACAAGTTATATCATGGATTAAGTTTGTCTGATGAGAAATCGTTTGTCAGAATAATTTTGAATGTTGATCTGGGTTCTACAAGTGTTGTAGATCGTCTGGGTATTTTTTTCATAATTTTATGATGTATAGATTTTTTATTATGAATTTTTGAAGTTCTTACAATTAAATTCGTAATTCAATAATCATATATATATATATTATTTGTTAGTATGTATATGTATATCTGTATTGCTGTTGTCTGCATAGTCTGAATGCACGAACAGAAAAGTAGACAGACCAGAACACAGAGAAGTCAGGTACGGCGCGGTTTCCGAGAAAGAATTCTGTCGGCTGCTGCAAAAATAAAAAAAAATAAAAAAATAGGGGTGTCACGCATTCCGGGAATGCGTTACACACCTGTGGCGCATTCACGGAATGCATTACACCCTTTAATGGCTTAAAAGGGGTGTAACGCATCACCAGAATGCGTTATAGGGCTTGTAACGCGTTCCTGTAATGCGTTACAGCCCGTCTGTTGATATTAAAATTGATTTTCTGGGAGTTTCGTAACTCCATTTTGGGCGTGCAATATACCGTTGGATTCGTTTTTCCGAGACGGATCTAATGGATTGATCAATTTTAGTTTATATAAAAGTTTTGAACTGTTTATATTTCCATGAAGTGTTTTAAAGCTGTTTTTGACTATTTTTAATTGCTTTTAAATGCTTCATGTGATACATAGAGATGTATAATGCTTAGACTAATGTGCTAGATGATATAACATGCCTACCTTGATGTTTATTCATGTTGATATATGTGATATATGCTTAGTTTATCATGCGATGATAGATTTAGGTGAACTTAAATGAACATAAGGCGTTTGTTAGACAACCTATTATAGTGAAATTGTTTCATAACCTTAATAACAATATTATGAATACAATCATGAGATTCTTGTATTTGTGAAACACATAATTGAATATGAATTTTCGATATGAGAGAAAGGATGATTCTGTCAACAACAGATTTCTATCTGTAAGAAAGGGTTATTAAGTGACGCCTCTTGACAATGCTCCACCCGATCTGGTAATCATCTGATTATTGATTATTGATTTGAAATATTTAATTTAAAAGGAAGAATTTATTTATAATATGATTATTATTGTAACGTAATATAATCCCTCTAAAATTAAATAATATCAAGTAGTAATTGGCCAATGATACAACGGGCTTGTGTCGGTCATAGCCTTCCAACATGATAGAAAAGTAGTTCTTATTTTTGAATCATTGTCGGTTCATGCTATAGCCGAGGGCTTTGATTTCGAAATAAGAAATACTTGTCTATTACATAGAGATATGTACATTGAATAAGAATCTAAAGGTCGGTACGTGCTACAGCCGTGGGCCTTTGGGGACTGATTCAACTGTACGGAATGTTGGGTTAGACTTGACTTAGAATATTGAGTTTGTCGTGCTACAGCCGAGACTCAATTATTCAAGAGGCTAAAGTTTGATTAGGGAATAACATAAGATGTAATTGACAAGAGTTGTCTGCCTATTGAACATTGCATGGCGGTTCGTGCTACAGCCGGGGTTGTGTAATGGAATGTTGGATCCCTATTCCCACTAGCATTATGAATGCTTAATTTTTCACGTAGAGGGTTGAATAAATTAGATTAACTAGTGGGAGCCACTTATGAATAAAGACCCGATTCATATAGTGTTTTGAAATGAAATCGAATATTTGCTAAGTGTTGTTATGTGTTTATCATTTACAAATTTACTTTGTACGTTATGTCTTCTGCACTATCACTCAGGAGCATACTGGATGCTCACAAATTGACTGGTCCTAATTATGCTGACTGGCTTCGAAACTTGAGAATTGTTCTCAGGATTGAGAAGCTGGAATACGTGATTGACTCACCTAAGCCTACTGAACCTGCCAGTGATGCACATAATGATGAACATGTTGTGTATCGTAAGTGGATAGATGATGCAAATGTTGCTCAATGCATCATGCTAGCTTCCTTGAACATTGAGCTACAGAAGCAACATGAGCATATGGATGCTCACACTATCCTCATGCATCTACAAGAGTTGTATGATGTGGCAGGGAGGACAGCTCGATATGAGATATCGAAGGAGCTGTTCGGGTGTAGGATGTCTGAGGGATCATCTGTGAATGACCATGTACTTAAGATGATCAATTTGATTGAACATCTTGGACAACTTGGTTTTGCCATAGATGGGGAGCTGAGCCAAGACTTGGTCTTGCAATCGCTTCCGAGTTCGTTCTCGCAGTTTGTTGTGAACTTTCACATGAATAAGTTGGATGTCAGCCTACCTAAACTCCACACCATGTTGAAGACTGCGGAATCTAATTTTCCCCCTAAGAAGAGTTCTGTTATCTAATTAGTGAAGGTTCCAATCCTAAGAAAAGGAAGAAGAACTCTTCCAAGAAGAAGAAAGTAGGTGAAGAAAATCCGGTTCCACCAAAAGCTGAAGACCGCAAGAGAAAAGTTGTTTGCTTTCACTGTAACAAGGTGGGGCACTGGAAGAGGAACTGCAAGGTTTACCTTGCAGAATTGAAAAAGAAGGGTAGTGAGACTACCGCTTCTGATTCAGGTATGTTCATGATAAAAGTGAATATGTCATTAAATCAAATTTCTACTTGGGTATTAGATACCGCCTCTGGTTCTCAAATATGCAATTTGTTGCAGGGACCAAGGAGAAGTAGGACTCTTGAGGAAGATGAGGTGATTCTACTTATGGAAATAGAGCAAGAGTTGCTGCTGAAGATGTAGAATCATTTCATTTACATAGGCCTACGGGCAAGACTATTGTTTGAAATAATTGTTATTTTGTTCCCTCGATTGTGAGGAATATTATTCCCATGTTAGACTTGGCTGGATTTTCATTTATTATTGAGAATAATGAATGTTCTATTCTTAGAGATAATATTCTTTATGGACGTGGTACTTTAAATAATGGTCTGTATAAATGTGACATAATTTACTTCAGATTGAACAAACTAATAAAAGAAAAGGGATGATGAAAATCTCACTTTATAGTGGCACTGCAGTCTCCATTTAGTAGACATGGAGAGAGGGCTGCAAATTTGCTAGGAATGGTACACACAGATGTATGTGGACCAATGTCTAAGCAAGCCATGGGTGGATTTTCATACTTCATTACTTTTATAGATGATAGATCTGGATTCGGATATGTGTTTGATGAAACACAAGTCTGAGGCCTTTGAAAAGTTTAAAGAATATAAGTATGAAGTGGAGAAACAACCAAACATAGTATTATAACTCTTCGATCAGATCGAGGTGGTGAATACTTTAATGGAGTGTTTCTAGATTATCTTAAAGTAAATGGTATAGTCTCCCAGTGGACGCCTCCAGATTGGTATCTGAAAGGAGAAATCGAACTTTGTTAGACATAGTTCGGTCCATGATGAGCTATGCAAATCTTCCAGTATTCCTATAGGGTTATGCATTGGAAACCTCAGCATATTTACTGAATAAGGTGCCTTCCAAAATCTGTTCCTCAAACTTCGTATGAGATATGGAAAGAAAGGAAACCGAGTCTTAAACACTTTAAGATTTGGGGATGTCCAGCTTATGTCAAGTAAGTTGACCCAGATAAGCTGGAATATCGATCCGGAAAATGTAGTTTTGTGGGATATCCTAAAGAGACTTTAGGGTATTACTTTTGCACCGATCATCGGGTGTTTGTCTCCAGACATGCTACCTTCTTGGAAAAGGAGTTTATCCTTGAAGGAAACAGTGGGAGCAAAATTGAACTTGATGAAGTTCAAGAAGCATAAACTACTACAGATCGAGTGGAAACACCTGTTCTGACTGAACAACCTTTTGTGGAACAGCCCATTCATAGGTCAGGGAGAGTGTCTCGCCAACCTGAGAGGTAATATGGCCTTGTCATTGAGAATGACAATGAGTTGTCGATCATTAATAATGACGACCCTGTGACCTATAATGAGGCTATGAGTAGTGTTGACTCAGAGAAATGGCATAGTGCCATGAAATCCGGAATGGAATCTATGTATACGGTATACAAAAGATAGATTATAGCAGATGGCCAGGTGGAGACCTTTAAGGCCAGGCTTTTGGGAAAAGGATTCAAACAAAGGCAATGGATTGACTTTGATGAAACCTTTTACCTGTAGCCCTGTTAAAATCAGTTCGGATTTTGCTTGTGAATGCTGCTTACTACGACTATGTGATCTGGCAAATAGCCAGATGGTTTTCCTTCCAAGGGAAATGAAAACCTAGTGTGTAAGCTGCTGCGAACCATATGTGGTTTAAAGCAAGCTTCTAGAAAGATGGAACATTCATTTTGATGAGACAATCAAAGAGTTTGATTTTATCAAAAAAACGTAGATGAACCATGCGTCTACAAAAGAGTTAGTTGGAGCGCGGTAACATTTCATGTATTGTATTGAATTAGAGTTGACACACATAACAACATAGCAGACCCACTCACAAAGCTACTTTATGAAAGTCACTTTGATCGTCATAAAGATAAGATGGGTATTAGATACCAGAGTGATTGGCTTTAGTACAAGTGGGAGATTGAAAGGAATATGTCCTAAGTCCTATCATGTATTAGGATTTAGGAATAACTTTTATGTAATCTGTTTTGATTTCATTGATATTAATAAAGACTTGTTTTGCTTTTATTACGGGCTTTATCTATTTAAGTGTTTAAATAAGATATACCATAGTTTAGAGTAAAGCTTTTTCTGGATTATGATGAGATCATAATAGTGAGACCTAAAAAGATGATAACTCTAAACTTAAATAGTTCCTGGTCATAGGATTACTAACTGGTAATTAATAATCCGCAAAGATTGGTACATACTATGCTTGCTTCATTATGAAGGATGTCTGTTCTCATAGACATTTGTGTGGTGACACTATAGCTAGTATGTAGGTGCTTATTATGGAATAAGTTCACTGAACATGACTCGCACAGCTGAACAACTGATGGAGTTCACTCACGTGTCAGCAGTTGTTCACATAGTGATAGTTGTACAAGTATCCTTAGACTTGAGGTCATCATAGTCATCTTATGTACACTGAACTATGCTTTGGTTTAGTTCTTAGTCTCCAGGGACAATTATTAGGGCTCTTCTGGGTATAGGAATTTGTACACGAAGATAGTGTATGATCAATAAAGGATCTACCCCTTCCAGTGAAGGAAGCGAATGTTCAAGGCTGATCCACTTATGCTAGTTCAGGAATCTCTGGGCAGAGTAAATGAAATTAGAAAGGAGTTTCTAATTTGTATAGAACTACGCATAGTAAATGGTAAGCAAAGTGATTGAATTAGATAGGCTTGACACGAGATCCATGCCTTGTATTTAATCGGGACATTGTAGGGTAGAAGGAGTTTATTGTACGGTAACTATTCACTGAATAGGTTCTTGGTATTCTAAGCAGTGAATTCATATTATCCGGATAGTCGCGATATGCTGAGAAGTATCCCTCACGATGTAGAATAAATGTGATTAATTAATTAATCATATTTAATAAATTAGAGAATTTATATAAATAATAATAAAATAGTTTTATTATTATTTATTTCTACTACCGGCTTAATATTGAACCTACAGGGTCACACCAAAAAAAGAGAATGATTTAATGGTGGAGGAATTAATTAATAATGGCTAATAATTATTTATTTATGAAATAAATAATTAATTGGCAAATTTAATAATTGATTAAATGAGATTTAATTGATTATAAATTAAATAAGAAAAGTTCTTAATATTATTAATTAAAGGATTTAATTTTTGGAAATTAAATCAAGAGAGAGAATTATTTCTAAAGTGTTTAGAAAAAGGATTAGTAATTAAAAGGTGTTTTAATTATTAATGAGAATAATAAATGGGATAATAATAATAATATTTATGGGAAAATTTCAGCTGAAAATTTTGCCTATAAATACACTATTATAGACCCTAATTTTATTCTAACCCCATCGAACCCGAAAACCCAAAAAGTTTGGAAAACCCAATTCTCTCCACCTCCTTCCTCCTCCTTAACATCGTTTTCTTGGTGGATACCGGTAGAGTGCTTCACACTTGAGGAGCAACTGCTAAGGATCTCTGATCATTGTCTCCGAATTAATTTTAAAGGTTAGATTCGATCCCTCGAATTTTTATTCATGATCTGTATGCTTTTATTTGGATTTTATATGTGTAAAAGTATTTTACCATACCCCTGCTGCGTTAAAAATCCAACAATGGTATCAGAGCATAGGTTGTATGCATATAGATCTGTGGTAAAAAATTCAGAATTTTATGTGCTTGTATGAATTAATTATGATTTTTACAAGTTATATCATGGATTAAGTTTGTCTGATGAGAAATCGTTTGTCAGAATAATTTTGAATGTTGATCTGGGTTCTACAAGTGTTGTAGATCGTCTGGGTATTTTTTTCATAATTTTATGATGTATAGATTTTTTATTATGAATTTTTGAAGTTCTTACAATTAAATTCGTAATTCAATAATCATATATATATATTATTTGTTAGTATGTATATGTATATCTGTATTGCTGTTGTCTGCATAGTCTGAATGCACGAACAGAAAAGTAGACAGACCAGAACACAGAGAAGTCAGGTGCGGCGCGGTTTCCGAGAAAGAATTCTGTCGGCTGCTGCAAAAACAAAAAAAAATAAAAAAATAGGGGTGTCACGCATTCCGGGAATGCGTTACACACCTGTGGCGCATTCACGGAATGCATTACACCCTTTAATGGCTTAAAAGGGGTGTAACGCATCACCAGAATGCGTTACAGGGCTTGTAACGCGTTCCTGTAATGCGTTACAGCCCGTCTGTTGATATTAAAATTGATTTTCTGGGAGTTTCGTAACTCCATTTTGGGCATGCAATATACCGTTGGATTCGTTTTTCCGAGACGGATCTAATGGATTGATCAATTTTAGTTTATATAAAAGTTTTGAACTGTTTATATTTCCATGAAGTGTTTTAAAGCTGTTTTTGACTATTTTTAATTGCTTTTAAATACTTCATGTGATACATAGAGATGTATAATGCTTAGACTAATGTGCTAGATGATATAACATGCCTACCTTGATGTTTATTCATGTTGATATATGTGATATATGCTTAGTTTATCATGCGATGATAGATTTAGGTGAACTTAAATGAACATAAGGCGTTTGTTAGACAACCTATTATAGTGAAATTGTTTCATAACCTTAATAACAATATTATGAATACAATCATGAGATTCTTGTATTTGTGAAACACATAATTGAATATGAATTTTCGATATGAGAGAAAGGATGATTCTGTCAACAACAGATTTCTATCTGTAAGAAAGGGTTATTAAGTGACGCCTCTTGACAATGCTCCACCCGATCTGGGAATCATCTGATTATTGATTATTGATTTGAAATATTTAATTTAAAAGGAAGAATTTATTTATAATATGATTATGATTGTAACGTAATATAATCCCTCTAAAATTAAATAATATCAAGTAGTAATTGGCCAATAATACAACGGGCTTGTGTCGGTCATAGCCTTCCAACATGATAGAAAAGTAGTTCTTATTTTTGAATCATTGTCGGTTCATGCTACAGCCGAGGGCTTTGATTTCGAAATAAGAAATACTTGTCTATTACATAGAGATATGTACATTGAATAAGAATCTAAAGGTCGGTACGTGCTACAGCCGTGGGCCTTTGGGGACTGATTCAACTGTACGAAATGTTGGGTTAGACTTGACTTAGAATATTGAGTTTGTCGTGCTACAGCCGAGACTCAATTATTCAAGAGGCTAAAGTTTGATTAGGAAATAACATAAGATGTAATTGACAAGAGTTGTCTGCCTATTGAACATTGCATGGCGGTTCGTGCTACAGCCGGGGTTGTGTAATGGAATGTAGGATCCCTATTCCCACTAGCATTATGAATGCTTAATTTTTCACGTAGAGGGTTGAATAAATTAGATTAACTAGTGGGAGCCACTTATGAATAAAGACCAGATTTATATAGTGTTTTGAAATGAAATCGAATATTTGCTAAGTGTTGTTATGTGTTTATCATTTACAAATTTACTTTGTACGTTATGTCTTCTGCACTATCACTCAGGAGCATACTGGATGCTCACAAATTGACTGGTCCTAATTATGCTGACTGGCTTCGAAACTTGAGAATTGTTCTCAGGATTGAGAAGCTGGAATACGTGATTGACTCACCTAAGCCTACTGAACCTGCCAGTGATGCACATAATGATGAACATGTTGTGTATCGTAAGTGGATAGATGATGCAAATGTTGCTCAATGCATCATGCTAGCTTCCTTGAACATTGAGCTACAGAAGCAACATGAGCATATGGATGCTCACACTATCCTCATGCATCTACAAGAGTTGTATGATGTGGCAGGGAGGACAGCTCGATATGAGATATCGAAGGAGCTGTTCGGGTGTAGGATGTCTGAGGGATCATCTGTGAATGACCATGTACTTAAGATGATCAATTTGATTGAACATCTTGGACAACTTGGTTTTGCCATAGATGGGGAGCTGAGCCAAGACTTGGTCTTGCAATCGCTTCCGAGTTCGTTCTCGCAGTTTGTTGTGAACTTTCACATGAATAAGTTGGATGTCAGCCTACCTAAACTCCACACCATGTTGAAGACTGCGGAATCTAATTTTCCCCCTAAGAAGAGTTCTGTTATCTAATTAGTGAAGGTTCCAATCCTAAGAAAAGGAAGAGGAACTCTTCCAAGAAGAAGAAAGTAGGTGAAGAAAAGCCGGTTCCACCAAAAGCTGAAGACCGCAAGAGAAAAGTTGTTTGCTTTCACTGTAACAAGGTGGGGCACTGGAAGAGGAACTGCAAGGTTTACCTTGCAGAATTGAAGAAGAAGGGTAGTGAGACTACCGCTTCTGATTCAGGTATGTTCATGATAAAAGTGAATATGTCATTAAATCAAATTTCTACTTGGGTATTAGATACCGCCTCTGGTTCTCAAATCTGCAATTTGTTGCAGGGACCAAGGAGAAGTAGGACTCTTGAGGAAGATGAGGTGATTCTACTGATGGAAATAGAGCAAGAGTTGCTGCTGAAGATGTAGAATCATTTCATTTACATAGGCCTACGGGCAAGACTATTGTTTGAAATAATTGTTATTTTGTTCCCTCGATTGTGAGGAATATTATTCCCATGTTAGACTTGGCTGGATTTTCATTTATTATTGAGAATAATGAATGTTCTATTCTTAGAGATAATATTCTTTATGGACGTGGTACTTTAAATAATGGTCTGTATAAATGTGACATAATTTACTTCAGATTGAACAAACTAATAAAAGAAAAGGGATGATGAAAATCTCACTTTATAGTGGCACTGCAGTCTCCATTTAGTAGACATGGAGAGAGGGCTGCAAATTTGCTAGGAATGGTACACACAGATGTATGTGGACCAATATCTAAGCAAGCCATGGGTGGATTTTCATACTTCATTACTTTCATAGATGATAGATCTGGATTCGGATATGTGTTTGATGAAACACAAGTCTGAGGCCTTTGAAAAGTTTAAAGAATATAAGTATGAAGTGGAGAAACAACCAAACATAGTATTATAACTCTTCGATCAGATCGAGGTGGTGAATACTTTAATGGAGTGTTTCTAGATTATCTCAAAGTAAATGGTATAGTCTCCCAGTGGACGCCTCCAGATTGGTATCTGAAAGGAGAAATCGAACTTTGTTAGACATAGTTCGGTCCATGATGAGCTATGCAAATCTTCCAGTATTCCTATAGGGTTATGCATTGGAAACCTCAGCATATTTACTGAATAAGGTGCCTTCCAAAATCTGTTCCTCAAACTTCGTATGAGATATGGAAAGAAAGGAAACCGAGTCTTAAACACGTTAAGATTTGGGGATGTCCAGCTTATGTCAAGTAAGTTGACCCAGATAAGCTGGAATATCGATCCAGAAAATGTAGTTTTGTGGGATATCCTAAAGAGACTTTAGGGTATTACTTTTGCACCGATCATCGGGTGTTTGTCTCCAGACATGCTACCTTCTTGGAAAAGGAGTTTATCCTTGAAGGAAACAGTGGGAGCAAAATTGAACTTGATGAAGTTCAAGAAGCACAAACTACTACAGATCGAGTGGAAACACCTGTTCTGACTGAACAACCTTTTGTGGAACAGCCCATTCATAGGTCAGGGAGAGTGTCTCGCCAACCTGAGAGGTAATATGGCCTTGTCATTGAGAATGACAATGAGTTGTCGATCATTAATAATGACGACCCTGTGACCTATAATGAGGCTATGAGTAGTGTTGACTCAGAGAAATGGCATAGTGCCATAAAATCCGGAATGGAATCTATGTATACGGTATACAAAAGATAGATTATAGCAGATGGTCAGGTGGAGACCTTTAAGGCCAGGCTTTTGGGAAAAGGATTCAAACAAAGGCAATGGATTGACTTTGATGAAACCTTTTACCTGTAGCCATGTTAAAATCAGTTCGGATTTTGCTTGCGAATGCTGCTTACTACGACTATGTGATCTGGCAAATAGCCAGATGGTTTTCCTTCCAAGGGAAATGAAAACCTAGTGTGTAAGCTGCTGCGAACCATATGTGGTTTAAAGCAAGCTTCTAGAAAGATGGAACATTCATTTTGATGAGACAATCAAAGAGTTTGATTTTATCAAAAAAACGTAGATGAACCATGCGTCTACAAAAGGGTTAGTGGGAGCGCGGTAACATTTCTTGTATTGTATTGAATTAGAGTTGACACACATAACAACATAGCAGACCCACTCACAAAGCTACTTTATGAAAGTCACTTTGATCGTCATAAAGACAAGATGGGTATTAGATACCAGAGTGATTGGCTTTAGTACAAGTGGGAGATTGAAAGGAATATGTCCTAAGTCCTATCATGTATTAGGATTTAGGAATAACTTTTATGTAATCTGTTTTGATTTCATTGATATTAATAAAGACTTGTTTTGCTTTTATTACGGGCTTTATCTATTTAAGTGTTTAAATAAGATATACCATAGTTTAGAGTAAAGCTTTTTCTGGATTATGATGAGATCATAATAGTGAGACCTAAAAAGATGATAACTCTAAACTTAAATAGTTCCTGGTCATAGGATTACTAACTGGTAATTAATAATCCGCAAAGATCGGTACATAATATGCTTGCTTCATTATGAAGGATGTCTGTTCTCATAGATATATGTGTGGTGACACTATAGCTAGTATGTAGGTGCTTATTATGGAATAAGTTCACTGAACATGACTCGCACAGCTGAACAACTGATGGAGTTCACTCACGTGTCAGCAGTTGTTCACATAGTGATAGTTGTACAAGTATCCTTAGACTTGAGGTCATCATAGTCATCTTGTGTACACTGAACTATGCTTTGGTTTAGTTCTTAGTCTCCAGGGACAATTATTAGGGCTCTTCTGGGTATAGGAATTTGTACACGAAGATAGTGTATGATCAATAAAGGATCTACCCCTTCCAGTGAAGGAAGCGAATGTTCAAGGCTGATCCACTTATGCTAGTTCAGGAATCTCTGGCCAGAGTAAATGAAATTAGAAAGGAGTTTCTAATTTGCATTGAACTACGCATAGTAAATGGTAAGCAAAGTGATTGAATTAGATAGGCTTGACACGAGATCCATGCCTTGTATTTAATCGGGACATTGTAGGGTAGAAGGAGTTTATTGTACGGTAACTATTCACTGAATAGGTTCTTGGTATTCTAAGCAGTGAATTCATATTATCCGGATAGTCGCGATATGCTGAGAAGTATCCCTCATGATGTAGAATAAATGTGATTAATTAATTAATCATATTTAATAAATTAGAGGATTTATATAAATAATGATAAAATAATTTTATTATTATTTATTTCTACTACCGGCTTAATATTGAACCTACAGGGTCACACCATAAAAAGAGAATGATTTAATGGTGGAGGAATTAATTAATAATGGCTAATAATTATTTATTTATGAAATAAATAATTAATTGGCAAATTTAATAATTGATTAAATAAGATTTAATTGATTATAAATTAATTAAGAAAAGTTCTTAATATTAATAATTAAAGGATTTAATTTTTGGAAATTAAATCAAGAGAGAGAATTATTTCTAAAGTGTTTAGAAAAAGGATTAGTAATTAAAAGGTGTTTTAATTATTAATGAGAATAATAAATGGGATAATTATAATAATATTTATGGGAAAATTTCAGCTGAAAATTTTGCCTATAAATACACTATTATTGACCCTAATTTTATTCTAACCCCATCGAACCCGAAAACCCAAAAAGTTTGGAAAACCCAATTCTCTCCACCTCCTTCCTCGTCCTTAACATCGTTTTCTTGGTGGATACCGGTGGAGTGCTTCACACTTGAGGAGCAACTGCTAAGGATCTCTGATCGTTGTCTCCGAATTAATTTTAAAGGTTAGATTCGATCCCTCGAATTTTTATTCATGATCTGTATGCTTTTATTTGGATTTTATATGTGTAAAAGTGTTTTACCATGCCCCCGCTGCGATTAAAATCCAACAATTCAGACAATGGTGAGATGTTAATAAAGATTCCTGATCAATATATCATTCATACGTCTGGAGATCTTTTCCAGAAGCTTTTTGAGGTGACATACCCAGATTTTCTACAGAATATCTCTTCACATGAATACCTCAGGTCAAGGGCTATACTAACACCTACTAATATCGTGGTGGATGAAATTAATATACAGCTCCTTGAAAAAATTCCAGGTATTTTGTTTACGTACCTCAGTCAGGATTCAATCGATGATACTGGTGATGATGATAACGATTTCAGGTCTGCATTTCCAGTTGAGTATCTAAACTCTATAAATATGTCTTGCATTCCTAAGCATGAGTTAAAATTGAAGGTAGGAGTGGTCGTCATGCTTATGAGAAACTTAAACCAGATTATGGGATTATGCAATGGTACAAGAATGATTGTCAAATCATGTAGAAAGAACATTATTGAATGTGAGATACTGTGTGGGTCTCATGTTGGAACCAAACATCTTATTCCAAGAATCGAGATAATTCCAAGTGACACAAACTGGCCCTTTGAATTTAAACGTGTTCAGTTTCCAATTCAGATATGTTATGCCATGACAATTAACAAAAGTCAGGGACAATCACTTGATACGGTTGGGCTTTACCTTCCTAGAGCAGCTTTCTCACACGGACATATTTGTGTTACGATTTCTAGAGTTACACGTCTTGAAGGCCTCCATATTCTCATAGCTAGTGATGATGGTAGGAGCACAAATATTAAAAATAATGTAGTTTTTGAGGAAGAGTTTTACAATCTTCCAAGCGTAGACAATTGACCTGATATATTAATACAATTGTGTTATATACTTCTCTTTCTCCTATTTCATTCCTGATTTTTGATGTCATATATCAATGTCGTACGTGTAGCAACACAAATATTACAAACATTTATGTGTAAAACCTGCATCAATGTACATAATTAAAACATTCTCTCCAAATTAACCATATATTTTTAAAAAGTTTAACATATCGATCAAGAATATATCTTTAATGGTTAAAATAATAGTACAAATCTGAATGATATGCTTGGTAGGTAGTATTCCTCTATTTTTGGAAGTAACCAAAATGATAAGGTGGGTTAGTTGTCATCATCACATCAAACACTATGTAATCAATTATCATAAAATTAAACCAGGATATTACTCTTATTCTCATTTAAACTAATAGATTTGCACTATCAAATTCCAGCTAAATTAAAGGCATATCCCTAATGCCTCGCTGGTGAAATATAGTTACAAAATTTTTACAGAATGAGATTCATTTGGTAAAACATCAGTTATCTTTTTCTCTCATGAGTGCAACCATTTTGTAAGAGTTTCATTTCATTAACCTATTTTTACTATTCTCAAAATATGGACGGAATGATTTTCCTACTTACTGCGCTAATCTACATTGCTTGAATAATCTTTTTATATTGCTCCTCGCATAGTGTTATTTTTAATGGAGTCATTTGACCGTCTATCCAATCTCGACAAGGCTAGCACTAACTGGAAAATTAAGGTCAGGGTTACCAGGATGTGGGCTAATATGACTTTGGAGACAAACTCATTGAAAGGCTACAATCTCATTCTTCTGGATGATGATGTATGGTTAAATGTATTTCTATCAATCCTGGTTTGCACTTAATTGTATTTATGTAGTTTATGTAATTTAAAATTATAGGATAACCATGTTCATGCCTTTGCGTATCACAACATTTGGAATGGATTTACCACAAAGATTCTGGAAGGCGGTGTCTACATTTTTGACCGGTTTATAGTTAAAGATCCTGTCGGGAATTTGAAGTCGGTCCAGACAAATCTATGTATCAGATTTACAGGTTCCACTACTGTCAGGACTGCTCCTGATGATGGCATGATCCCTTTAAAAAAATTTGAGTTTCTGGACCTCGGAGATTTATTTGCGGAAGCAAATAAATGTCTTCCTCAACAGTAGCCTGAATTTGCAATAGGTTCGGTAAAACATTCACTATTATCTTACTGTACTCATATTTAATACCAATTTAATAGGCTAAGCACTTATACAACAATATCGTGTAAAATACGTTCTGTGTAAGACATATATAATTGGAGTTGTCGAAGAGTATGAAGGTTTGACCAAGCTCCCAACTAAATACGGAGATAGAGACATTGTGAAGTTTAGAATATGTGATCCAAGGTTGTTCACATATGTATATTTATTAAGTATTAGATTTATTGCTATATTTTCATTCTGCTAAATATTATTAACCACAACTCCCAATCCTGTTTTCAAGTAATGCCCACAAAGTGACTGTTTGGGGTGATCTTGCTGTGTCGTTCAACGACAAGATGGTTGAAGATCCCAAGAAGCCTATAATTGCTATTTTAACAATTATAAAAGTGACTATTTTTATGAGTAAGTTATTCTTATTTGCAATCCTATTACATAATTGAAATTCTTGCTGACTAAATAATTTACTTGATTACCACATTCAGGTTCTGTTCAAATCGGTACACTACCATCAACTCATTTGTATAAAAATCTTGATGATGAATATGTGACTGATATGAGGTAAAGGTAACAAATAGATATGAAATTAAAATTAACTCATCCACTTTTTACTCTATATTTATTTTGTTGAAATTGTTTAGGTTGCTTGAAGAAGGTTATATACTGAAAAGAGAAAATTTGATCCAAGCTAAACAAAATGAACTGGTTCCTACCTTATTTCAAAAATTGTCGTTGAAGGACCTTAATGAGAATTTGACATACGAACAACTCAAGGTATATCGTTAATCTAATTTTGACAAAAACTATATTATAAAATATTCCCTTATGTTGTTAATAGTTATATTTTCATCGTATTCCAGAGAAGAATTTGCTGCACATTTACCATTATCAAGGTCGATGAGGAAACAAATTGGTGGTTTTATAGATGTAACAAATGTTTGCACGAGGTTGAGCGCATTGGCACAATATTTAAATGTACCAACTGTCCTCGGAACATTCCCGTCTCTCCGAAGAGGTAACTCATATATTAAAATTTTTGTATAATTTTTGTACAAAAGATACTTTAAATTGAAGCCTAATAATATTAGCTACCTATTGTCTTAAGGTTCCGTCTAATGGTTCTTGCTGAGGATGAAACATTTGCCTGTAATATTGTTCTGAATGATCGAGCTGCTAGAAGAATTCTTGGAACAAGTGCTGCAAAGGTGGTTTCTGATTACGATAAGGTAAACAACTTTAATAATATTATATATGCATTTATATATGTTATATCACATATCCGAAATCAATTTATTACAAATGTGTTTAGGATCCATCCAAAAGCTTTCCCAAAGTTCTTAAATCATTAGTTGGAAGACTAATTTCAGTAGAACTGAGTCTAACCAAATTAAACATTGTTGAGGACAACAACCTTTTTTATGTTGAAGATATATATGAACCTACAATGCAGACTCCAACTCCTTCTGATTCTCCCATTTTGTCTGAAGGTTATTCCAATAACATTAGTACTGAAGTGAGTGAATTATGTTGTTGTTTTACATTTGCTCTTTGAACATTAATTTTGCCTGATTAATAAATTCTCGAACTTTCTTATCAATGATATGTGCATATATAGTACTCGGAAGCTGACGACGTGCATGTAACTCCAGGCTTGGCTAAATCTGTTAATAAAAAAATTAAAAAGGTACTCATATTACTATCATCTTATGTTAAACATCCTATTTTCTCATATACCATGGTTCCCTTTTTCACTAAACAATCAATTTATTTATTTATCACTCTAAAACTTAGAAGTTATAATTTATTTACTGAATCATTCGCTTTGTGATTGCAGGAAGGTTCATATCATTATTCAACTATGAGGATTTTGAAGAAATTTCAATTTGCTTATTCTAGAAATATTTTTTAATAGTATCATTCAAGTGACAGTATTTGTTATTCTAATTGTCACTATTAGTTATATTCTGTTTCCATGAATTGTTATCCATGTTTTTTGATACTGATCCTTTATTAATGTGAGCTCTGCCTAGACATATATATACGACTTTGATTTTCAATAATTATAGAGTAACTTGTTTATCTTCAATTAATGAATCATGGTAAAACCATAATTTTATTGTATTGTAGTTGTTATTTGTCATGGATTCTGTCATACACCTTTTGTGTTACAGTCAATGTCCTTTTTGGACATAAACGATTTAGTGGAACATAGCGGATAAATTTAAAAATTCTAGCATATAGGACATTTTTTAAATATGACAAATTAATTTTAACATTATACAATTTTATGTGTTTTTTAACCTGAATATACTCAAAGTAAGCTCCTTAATTTTTAAATCCTGCACAACATGATATATGACAACCGTATTGTGATGACTCTTACAAATTTATCTTAATGTTGGTTTGTTGAGGAATGTGATAAGTGTTGCCAAATATTTTGTGATTGATACGGAATGCCATAGCCTATCAAAATTAGGCTAACTTACTGTAATCAAGATGACAAAATATTCCTAAAAATATGCTGTGATTGAGTATCTTTACCACATTCAAACCCGATCCTCTTCAACTAAAAAAATAATATATATTCACTATCTTGGACAGTTGTTCTATACTCAACTTGCATAAGAACATCCAGGTTTGTAATCATTATCTTCAATTCCAACAAAAAATTACTATACATAATACATTCTCCTATTAAAATTTGACCATCTTTGATCCAGATATGGAAGACCATCAGCATTTGTCCGATCTGAATCCCACTCAAGTTGCCTAGACGTTGAAAGTTATAGTGACAAGAATGTGGAGATCAATTAATGGTCTTGGAGAGGTCTCGAGCCACAATCTTATTTTGCTGGACTGTGAGGTGTGTTTGATATTTATCTGTTGCAATGAAAATAATGTACTCCGGTTGTATTTTTATATCCATTAATGATGCTTAAAATCTGTTTCGAGTAGAGAATACATACATGGTTGTAGTTGTGTCACCTGCTATTTGGAATTAATTTGCTGGACTGTTGAATCCAGGAATCTTATACTTTATAAGGAACATAGGTGTCATGCCTACAATTGGTATGTACAGGCCTGTACGTTCCATATTCTGCATACGGTTCCTTCCCATCACTATTATGGATGTGGTGCCGCTGGATACTTTCATGATTCCTCGCTACAAGTTTGAATTGACTCATCTTCCAGCTATAGCCCACACTCTTTTGAATTATAATAAAGATGAGATGTCTGTTTATTCCACAGGTACAACATTTTAAATGCTCACATACAGGAATTGTAAACTTCTCATCCTGATTACTTATAATATATGAATAGATGTTATTGGTGTTGTCGAGGACTTCGAACCAATGCGAACAGTCCTGAGCAGGTTTGGTTCAAGGGTTATGGTGCGCTTCAGACTAAACGATGGAGAGTAAGAAATCCTATATTATATTTATCTAATCCGGATGAGTACAATATCATTGTCTAACATTTTTGTTCTTCAAGGTCAAATTCTCATGTCCATATTTTATTTTAGGACATCACACCATGTTCATTTAGTGGGTAATTTACCACCAAATACTAAGTCTTTATACCAGGATATAGGAATAGAATTGAAAATTGTTATCCTTGCATCTGTCTGCATCAACATTTACCATGGTAATTTTTTCTTACTTTCCTGCATTTAATTTTTTTATTATGAACCAAATTTTTTCACTATAATGTATTTCATGGAAAGCAATTATAACGTCATTTCATTTATCTATTTCAAAAAGGCATAATTCGTATAGGAAATCTACCTTCAACAAATATCTTTATCAATATTGACTATCCCGATGTCGCTGCCTTGAGACAGAGGTGCGCACATTGTGTGATAATTTAGAATTTAATATTTTATAATTTAGTATTTGTACTCTAACTATTGTGTTCCACGTGTTATGTAGGTTGCTCAATATTCATAATTGATGCATGAGTCGCTGCAGTAGGACCTTTTTATGATATGCAAGAGCTTATTATTTTTACATAAAATAAAGTGGTTTTAAGATGTGAAATAAGCGTGCTCATTGCTTTCGAGCAATGTTATTTATTGTTTTTCCGAGTGTATGTTTATGGGGATATTAGAATTACATATTATTTATTAAATAAATTTGGTAGCATTATGCTGGAGCATTGTACACTTTTTAAATTAGTACTGCTATGTTCAGAATCTTATAATATTATAAATTTGGTAGCATTATGCTGGATCACTTTACACTTTTTAAATTAGTACTTCTGTGTTCATAATCTTATAATATTACATTAAAAGAGAACATGACATATTTATCCATATTAAAATTAAAGTCACATATATTGGAATTGAGGGATAAATTTAATATGACATTAAATATGAATCTTAAAATTAATGACTCTGTAGTTGTAATTGAAACTACTAATTTACTACAAAATCCAAGGAATTCCTAAAGTTAGGCAAAGTAAAGTAAAATGTGCCGAAACCATTTTAAGACAGTTTGCTTTATCTGAGTTTTTTTCACGGCAGGTATGTTGTATTTTTTTGGGTTTTTAAAATCTCAAAGTCAACGTTATTTGTGTTGTTTTTGCCTTTTTTTTTGCTTTTTTTTTTTCTCTTTTTCTCCTTATATTTAAAAGCCTTTTCTATAAATTATATGAATATATTATATTTCAATATAAGGATGATTTTGTATTTTTTTTATTTTGAAAAAAAATCTTGCAAAATATGGAATTATATATAGTATTCACTTTATGTCTTTTAAAATTATCAATTAAATAATATGCTTAGTCGGTTTTGTTGCAACACCTTTAATCACATTGTCTACTCAAAACTTGAGAAATAAATATGTTATGACACAAGAAGTAAGAGACTCTTTCCAAATTGGTTATGTACAAAGACACTCAACTATGTCTTGGTTGTAACACTTTTTGTTATTGGTTATCTGTCTAGATACAATAAAAAAGCATGATGGATGTAATGAAGGACCTACAATAGGTGTAAGGAGAACTGCTTTTGGAGATTTTTTTCATGATAAACTGCATCAGTCCTAGATTTTATATTTTTTTCCTTCTTATTAAAAAAATCAATTTGGTAAAGTTGGATTAAATCAAAATATATGTTGAAAAAAAATATAATTCCCAGAGAAGATACAAATAATTAGTATCTTCAAGATGATTTTTTTACAAATAAATTTAGATTACTATGTTATGTAATTAGTTGACATTTCAGAAAAATAAGTTTAGATTTTTTGTTCTGTGAAATTTAAATCTGGAAATTGAATTGTAATGACGCCAAGATTTAGTTTTATTTTATTTTCTTTTTGGTACGAAAATATTGATCAATATTAATATTACGGGAATAAGTAATTTGTAGAAAAAAGTATTGAAAGACAAATATTGTATGTAATTACTTTCTTTCATCTTTAGATTGATTTATTATATGATTTTTTTTAGTTTATTTTCTTATATGATTTATACGATATTTTATAAGCAAAATATGTTTTTGGGAATAAGTACATAAAATCAATATATTTATAGTTTATTCCTCGGGATAAATAAAATATATTAAACACAGAAGGAAGATGAAAAGTTAACAATCTTTTGTCCAAATTTTTTTTCCAAAACAACTGCAGATCATCAGTGTTAATTAAGTACTTACGCATTCCCTTTCTCTTAAACTCAAAAGTAACAGGTTAACTGTAATATTCGGGATATGACGTGTAATTATTTTTGTTAATAATAAATATTATGTGATCATTATAGGAATTTTGGTAATTATCTGTGAAGTGGTATTTATGTTTGGATATGCAAATATGATATAATTTGAGTATTTTAATTTTTATATGTCCAAAATAAAATATAGATAATTGTCATATCTTCCTATTTATTTTTATGATGATTTATGATATTATTGGATATTTATGGATTTTATAATTTCTTTTTTTCTGAGTAATTACAAACTATTTTATATAATCGGGAACCAGCCGACCTCAACCGTTTTTACGTTTTTATAACCCGAAACTGGACCTAACGTACCCCCGAAGATGCACCGAGCTAAAGCAGGAGATGATTAAAAGAGAAAGCAACTGGACCTAACGTACCCCCGAAGATGCACCGACATGATTTATTAATCAGAAAAATGGAAGTATGAGACTATGTGTCGATTAGCGCAAGCTCAACAAGTTTACTCTCAAGAGTAGATATCTGTTACCTCGAACCAATGATTTGTTTGATCAAATGAAAGAAGCAAATATTTCTATAAGATTGATTTAAGACTGGGTATATTACCAATTGAAGATTGAACCTATGGACATATCAAAGATAATTTTCAGAACTAAGTAATGTTGTTATAAAATTCTAGTAATGTTATTTGGATGAACTGATATACCAGTAATATTTAAATTCGATGAACAGAATCTTAAAGGAGGAGCTGGATAAGTTGTATTTGTGTTAAAGTCAAAAGAGAACCATGCAAATTGTTTAATGATAGCTGGGAAGTCGAAGAAGAAAGAAGTTGCATGAAAAGTTTACAAGGTGAAAGCTTTAATGGCAGGGAGTATAATTCTTAGCATAAATTGTCAGTGAGAAGGAGAAAAAAGGGAATCAAGCAGAAATTAAAGTTATTTTGAATTAAAAAAAAAGACCAAAAAACCAAAAAAAGTAAGAAGTTTTATTATTGGCCGGTTATTATTGGAATTTTTTTTTCAAGGGTTCTTGAAGATTGCAACACCTTTGATGAATTTTACTAGGAATAGCGAGAAGTTTATATGAAATGGTAAAGTGTGAAGAAAGTTTTGCGGAGTTAAAGGAGAGAATGGTCACAACACCTGTTTTATCACTTTGAGAGGATCAAGGAGATTTCATAATCTATAGTGATACTTCTCTTAAGGGAATAGGATGTGTGTTGATGCGGTACAATAAAGTTATTGCATATGCATCTAGACAACTGAAACCTTATGAGCAGAAGTACCCTACTCATAGTTGGGAATTAGCAGTAATAATAATAATCGCTTTAAAAGATTGGGAAACATTGTATGTATGGAGAAAGATGTGAGATACATACGGACCATAAGAGTTGAAGTGTGTATTCACGAGGAAGAGCAAATGTAGTGGCAAGCGATAAGACAAAAATAAGAGAACGAACAGGGAGACGGCACCAGAAGGATTATCAATGGAATTTCAGAAGTTAGAGTGGAAAGTCAAATATAATCCAAAGGAAGCAAGGATGGGTAGTATGACCTTTCAGTCAGAATTGTTAAGAAAAGATAAAGAGACGTGAAGGGAAGATAACGGATTATGATATTAGCAGTTAGTAAGAGGAAATTTATGCACTCAGAAGAGCAATCACATTATTCTCAGATTTTCTTCTAGCACTTGGATGCTACAAGTAACAGAATTAGGGAATGAAAATTCTAAAGGGAACTCACAATATTAAGTATTTGATCTATTCAAAAATACCAAATTATACAGAAGTTTAAAGAAGAATATTGATAGCCGAATACGAAAAGGAAATTTCACAACGGATGAGGAGGTGTTAGGCATATTAAATAAATAAGGCAAGTGTCAAAGGCCTAGTGGATTATGGAAACCATTAGAAATATAGAGTGGAAATAGGAGTATATTACTCTGGATTTTATAGTCAGATTACCAAGAACGAAAGCAAACCACGATGCTAATTAAGTTATGGCGAACGAGTTAGCTAAATCAGCTCATTTCTTGCCCATTAATGAAAGATATTCACTGGATAAGTTGATTCGCATGTATTTGAAGGAAATAGTAATTTGTCATGGGGTCCCTGCGTCTATTGTATAAAGTCAGGATTCACGATTCAATTTAGGATTTTGCAAAGGTTTTCCAGAATGTTAGACACCAAGTCAAATATGAGTACAACTTATCGTCCGCAGACTGACGGCCAAGAGCGAGAAGATGATCCAAATAATTGAAGACATGTTATGTGATTATGCCATTGATTTAAAAAGAAATTGAGGCGAGCATTTGCCCTTAGTAGAATTTGCTTACAACAACAGCTATTGTGCCAGTACTGGGATGCCGCCATACGAAACTCTTTACGAATGTAAATGTCGATCACCAGTATATTGAGATGAAGTTGGCAAACGTGAAATATTTGGACTAGAGTTGCTACAACAAATAAAGGAAGCTATTGAGATTATTAAGAAAAGGATAAGTGCCACGCAGGATTGTTATAGAAAATATGTAGATCAAGCTAAAAAGAGTACATAATTTAAAGAAGAAGATTTAATATTGTTAGCAGTGTTACCGTAAAAAGGGATCATCCGGGATCGGAAGAGAAAAGAAAGTTGAGTCCGAGATACGTTGGACCTTTTGAAATTTTGAAATGTATCGGTAAAATAGCATACGAATTAGCGTTACCCAGCATGGGTAGCATATTCATAATGTTTCTATGTGACAAGGTTAGAAAAATACGGTATAGAATTTTAGACATGCGATAGGATGTGAGCCGATAAAACTTCAGGCAGAATTGTCCTATGTTAAGAATTCAATAGAGACTGTAGAAAAGAAAAAGAAGTTTTTAAGAAAGAAAGTTATAAAGTTAGTAAGATTATTGGGTTAAAAAGATAGCCCTAGGTTTCAAAAGTGATATAAGTGAAATACTGCCCTGAGTTATTTGCTTAAGTGATTCTGAGGACAGAATCCTTTTAAGGGGGGAAGGATGTAATATTCGGGATATGACGTGTAATTATTTTTGTTAATAATAAATATTATGTGATCATTATAGGAATTTTGGTAATTATCTGTGAAGTGGTATTTGTGTTTGGATATGCAAATATGATATAATTTAAGTATTTTAATTTTTATATGTCCAAAATAAAATATAGATAATTGTCATATCTTCCTATTTATTTTTATGATGATTTATGATATTATTGGATATTTATGGATTTTATAATTTCTTTTTTTCTGAGTAATTACAAACTATTTTATATAATCGGGAACCAGCCGACCTCAACCGTTTTTACGTTTTTATAACCCGAAACTCTTCCGAAAACTCCTTCCTAACCTAATTGCAATATTCCGAGCATTTTCCATGTTTTGACTTTTTCGATCTGGCGTACGGTTTTTCCCGTGCGGGTCCCGGCGCAATATTTTCTATACAAAATTTATTTCGGTAAATCGATAAAACCGTATTTTCGATAAACGGGATCTTTCTATTAAACTATTATAATTATCACTTCGTAATACGTGTAACCAGGCGCTGAGACCAAGAACGCAGTACAAATTGTATAGATTTGGATAATTATCCCGAAAACCGGTACCATTTGGATCGGTTTTTATAAATAAAGGTACTATTTTATATCCGGAATGATCCAACGAGATACTAATTTTCCGTAAATATAAATAGCCAATACATTATTGTATTTGGTACAGATAATCACAAATATACAGTAAATTTTTATAATTATCCAGAGAAATTAATAGTGTTCTTCATGTTTTTTAAAATCAAACAAGGATTAGAGGATGTTATCGAACTCCGTTTTTAGCATATGAGTAGTGGAGGTGAAGCCTGTGACCTGTTCTTTCAGACTATATCAACAGTTTTTACGGAGGGTAATCGAATCTTAACTTCGATTCTTTTGTTCTTGAGCTCGAATTTGTATCTTTGAATTATGGGAGTTTTTGTTTATTTTTGATGATTTTAACGGATTTGGATGTTAATTTAGAATGGATTCATGCTATTTTTGTGTATGTTCGGTTGTTAGAATTGATAGATCGAGGTCGGTGTTTTGGCCGAAAGTTTGAATTGATTTTCTGGATTTTTGAATCAATTTCTGTGTTTATTGTTACTGATAATAGATTCTAGGTATTCATAGCTTCAATTTGATGTACAAACCCCTTGAATTGGTTACGTTTTGAAGAGGTTTGCGTTTTCGCCGGAAAATCGCGCCGGTTTTGTGTATTTTTTGGTCGACGTTTGATCCCTGAGTTGGAGTTGATTGTGTTATGGTTGTGATTAGATTACAGGAAGGATAGGAAGTGATTTGGTATAAAAATCGAGGAAGAATCGCGGTGTTCGGGGGCGGTTGGGCGTTCGCCGGAAAACGGCGAAGTCGCCGGTTTCTGGATGAACCCAGATTCCGGTCGACCTTCGACCGGTTTCCGGTCATCTTCCCCAACATGCCACCCTTTGATCCAAAACCAGCCAGCCCCATTGCTAAACTTATGTTTCTGCTGAATTATCATTTTTAAATAATTCAAAAATTGTATTTCTAATCACTAAAATTCATTATTTTAATTTCAAAAATTCATTTTAATTACTTATAAATTCAGAAATAAATCTGAATTATTTAATTAATAAGGTTAGTTAATAATTAATTATTTAATTGGTCAATTAATTTAAATATTAATTGATTAATTAATTTAATTAGTTATTAATTAATTTTAATTGATTATTTAATTGAATTTAATTATTTCTTTTGATTTAAAAATTCCGAAAAATAGCTTCGAGCTTTAAAATATTATTTTAAATTATTTTCTAGGCTCGATAATTATTATAAAATTATTTTAAAGTCAGATTTGGGTATTCGAACCCTATCATTTAATTATAAAATGATTTGGAGTTCCGTTTTAATTCCGAAAAATGTTCAAAAATTCGTATTAAATACCTGGAAAATCATTTTGACCCCGAATCTTCTTTGAAAAATTATTTAAATTGAATATCTTGTGTGTCATGTGCTACATGCTATCTGATCGATGTGTTATATGCCTATATGTTTATTGTTGGACTGTTTTAGCCATAACTTTCAAACCGTAAATCGGATTTGGGTGAAACGAAGGGTAGATAAAACCTTATGACGTCTATATGATGATTAGAATAATGTGAGATGGATATTGATAGATGTTTATGATACCTAGCAGAATAAGCGAGGCATAGAAAAGGGAAACAGGTGATCAAAAAAATGGAATCGATGCGTAGAAAATACAGCAGATGATCAGTGAATAGAAGCAAGGCATAGAAAAGTAGACGAGTGGTTGTTGAATAAAGTCATTAGACAAGTACAAGTGAAGTTGGAATCGATTGTGATAAGGCAAGTACTTCTAAACCTCTTTCGAGATATAATGCAAATATTTCTAAACTTTCTCGTAACATATTGTTAAGTGTTCAAAATAGATTTGTTTTATGTTGAAAGTACTTTGAATCCTTCAGCCTTGAACCTGAGCCACATCATTTGACCTTTGAGCCGTAAGCCTTATTCTTTATGAACCATTTCTTGTTGGTTTACCAGATAATAAACCACACAAACACGATGCTGCTCCACAAATATATATCCATCATATACCAAACACTGGAACAGAATTGTTTACACATACAGAAACTTTTATACTCAACCATATCTTGTGACATCAAAGTACTAAAACCTTGTAAAAACATTATTCATCTAGTACCCGATTATCCTACAGGATGGAGGCCACTTCTTTTATATATATACTTTGACATACCCTTTTTGTTACCCATTAATTTTCACCATGCTCTTATACAAATGTTTTATTATTATTGATTATGATCCGGTTTTATTGAATTATATTGTTTATCATATTGAACTGCTTTAGAATTAGATAGTTTTCTTTATGTGGACCAGATTCGTGGTCAGACCATATCGATGGTCAAGTTAGGCCAATGTGTGCCTTGGATCCAGTAGTTAGAGCAGTGTTGTGTGCTTTGCTCGGGGTTAGTGCGTGACTGATCAGCAGCCTAACCTTGGTTTTAAAAACTTAAAATGAATATCCAATTCTAATAATTGTTTAACAAGAAACTTGATTCCTCCGAATCATCTCGTTTGATCATTGATTAACCTCAGTTATTGTTAATGTGACTTGCTGAGCTAGTTGGCTCACTCTTGCGAATCTTTTTATGTATTCTACAGTTAAGAAGGTTACGGTTGATAGCGAGGTTTCCCAGTTTAATGTACGAGCTAGGATTCCAGATTGAGTTGGATCGAGCTAGCAGGAGCTTACTACGGTAGTGAGATAGTAAGATTGTAAGAATAATTTCATTATCAGTTGTAAGTTAAATTAGTTGGGATTTGGTACATTGTAATAAAAGTTAAGGTTGTGGCTTGTTTTCATACTTTAACCTGTCGCGATCCATAGTTTTGTAAAGCAGGGTCATTGCAAATAATATTTTTTATATAAGTTTATATTTTGTGTATGTGTTGCGGACCCCAAACTTCTGACCCGGGTTTGGAGGGCGCCACATTAACTACATTTTCTAGCAAAGCTTTCTCAAATGGCTGATCCAACTATTTCAACTAGAGTTGATCATACTTATTTTTTCTTACCTCATTTTCTAGACAGAAAGCTTCAGTTTGTTCGTGAAGCTTTTGTTGGTATGAGAGCGTAAACAACCAGAGAAATATATCAAGTATGTCCTTGAAGCTCTTGACTGGGATAAGCTATATGACTTTCATCAGCATCAGATGGAAGTTACACGTGACCAGTTCTACGGCTTCATTTTTATTGTGTTAGACACGATGTTCATCAGGCAAGCTTTTTAAACTCATCTCTCAGACTGTTGCAGAGGAATAATGTTGATTTTACTCTTGAGGTTTTATCAGTACTATCTTCTAAATATTTCCCATCCAGATTTGCTTACATTTTCTTTAAGGCATTATTTAGACCAGCCGAATTAGATAGTACTGCTGCTGAAATATATATGATAGTCACCAATACTGACATGAGAGGAAGAGTGAAAGAGATTATTACTCTGCTCTCAGACATGCACGATAACATTGCTGGAAATGATGTTCTGCTACCAGCAAACAAATTATGTCCAAATGCAAGAAGTACTAAACCGTTCCACCTGGAAGATGGACCTCCGTTTGAGATAGACTTGTGGAATTCACTTTGCACTAGAGCTGTCCAAGAAAACTATCAGGAAGAAGGCGACTTATGGCCAGAGGGTTTGAAGATGGCGCATATTTGGAACTCAAAATATCACAAATGCACTCTTCAACTGATGTTTTTCAAGATTTTACTTTATGCTATGAATTATTAAATTTAAGTAATGTATGTATCTCGAATTTAAATCCATGAATCTACATGCGCCATCTTCTATAACCTTATTTTGATTATAAGATTCTTGATGTATTGTGCATTCATAGCTTATAGTTGAGTTTTGGAGTTAATACATCTTTCACAAATGTGTCAAATTATGACAATGCTATCAATGTCTGCATTGTTTAAAATTATAGGTTACGAAGGTTGATTTGGTTCTTCCTGAAAGTTGTCTTAAAAAGGTACTTAATTGACAGTTATCCTCAAAACTAACTTTAGAATGTGCTTTCACTTAAGAAGCTCTCTTAATTTAGGTTGTAAAATGTGAAGAAACAAATTCAAATTTGTAGTCATACTCCATGAAATTAGACCTATGCCATACCCTCTGTCTAACACATTTTCAGATGAACCGAATATAAGAGTTTCATTTGATTTTAATTTTTCCCAATAATGTTTTTCAGTCGCATGACTATTTTTAATCGTTTTCGTGTCTTGCAGGTGAATGTGTTTGACTCATGAAGAGGTTTACTAACTACTTCTAATTAACTTGCCTCAATTGACATAGTAAACCAGTATGGTGTTGGTAAGAAAGTTACTTCCGAGTACAAGGCGTGGTTAGAACTAAAACTGATGGTGCACATGGTAAACTAACAGCACTACAGTATTGTTGCAACATGCTGCATAAATTTTGAAATCACAGATCTGAACTACGAGCCACGACATCAGTTATAATGTAAGTTTGTTTTGAACATTGCCATTATTTTGCTGACATTCATTACTTTGATATTTATATATAGTTGTCTGAATATACATATTTTGTGATCACAATTTCCAATCACATAAACAACTGCATGTTCGAAATTTTGATATATAAAGTTTGTGCTAAACTAATTATTTACTTGGTATTGAAGAAAGTTATTTAATTCCTGAAAAAGAAATTCAATTATAATTACTAATTCATAAACTATTAAAACAGGTTTTGTTTTATTTTTAATAAAAATATCTAATTGATAAACTTTTAGTGGTACTAATAATAGATATTATTCTATTAAGCTTTTAATAGAAAAGTTTCAATGTAACTGTATATGTATCTGAATTTATCTTATCTTTCATCATATGTAGTTGAATTTTACATAATATAATCTTCTACAATATATAATTTTACATTGCCTATGAACAATGTATTTTAAAATTGTTTTTCTAATGGAATACTAAACGTTTAATTGATTAGATCATGTGTGAAGAAAATACTATTATTTCTATAATTTTTTCAATATAATAATTACATTTAGGACACATAATTATTATGACTATTGCGATCTAAACTTTTCCAATAAATTTAGTTATTTTAAATCCCACAACTTTTTGGAATAGACAAATCTTCTCTACTCTTCTATCCTTTTTTTTGTTTTGTAAAACTCTTCAACTATTTAGAGTAGACACATCTATTGAATTCATTTCTTTATATACTACCAACAATCATTTAATAATATCTCATATAATCAAATTAAACCCATAAACAGTTAACTTTTATTTTATACATTTAGGTAGAATGGAACATGTTGAGCGTGTATGGCAATTTCCTCCTAATGGTTGGGTGAAGATCAATGTCCATAGTGAGTTTATCCAGAATGCTCCTGAAGGCGATAATAGAAATGGTATTGGTGTTATTGTAAGAGATGCAGGAGGTCATTTTCTCAGACTTACTTATGACACAATTCCAGGAGTTACAAATTTGTATAGTGCATTATGGGCTATTTTATTAGGCATGCGCCGTGCATTCCAATATTCTTACAAACGGGTTATCATTGAAACCAAAAATATACAAGCATACCGAGAATGCAAATATTACAAAGAAGAAGGGATTTCACCACATTCCAGATAGACTTTTAGACTTATTCTTTCAAGTCTTAGTGATAAGAACATCCGTTATGAATTTAATTTGGTTTATCCTAATAGGAATGCAGTTGCACGTCGTTTGGAAACACTAGGAAGACAGGAATCTCATGACATTCGAACATTTGATAGGCCTGTTGCAGATATACAGAATTTCCTAAACATGAATTTAGGTATTGGGCCAGAGCAAGCAAGATTTCAGGACTTTGAAGTTAATGATCCCGAACCACCAATTGATGGTCAGGTTGTGCAAGTTTAAAATTCTTTCAATGTATGTGAATGTGATATATGTCTATCATGTAAGGAAGACATATTTGTATATAGAATAAACTACATTTTTAATTGTTGTTCAATGCATATATATGTTTTTAAACATCCACAGTAAACACAACATGACAATAATCCAACATAAACAATCAATCATATTGCAATTATTGCAAAAAAATGTTTATTACTATCCTCCAAGTAGAGGAAGTACAATACATCATCACAGCATATCGACTACAACATAATTTATATATTTCGAGCATAATCATCTAATAATATACGAAGCTTTCCACTTTCTTCAATCAACATATCAGCACGAGCATTCAAATTATTAAGATGTTCTTTCCATCCATCACCAAACTTTTCAAATGCACTTACCATTTCTTCTGTGTTCTGTTTGAATTTTTTCTCATGACCATGTAGAGATATGGACATATCACCTAGGAATCTGCGTGAATCCACTGTATAAGAATATGGAATTTCAGTACTACTTTGTGATGACTCTCCATGTTTTTTCCTTGATCCATTCTTCAGAGTACTATCTATTTTGCTGTGAAAGATTGAAACTGAGTCCATTAAATTTGTAATATAAAGCAATATAAATCATAAAAAAATATAAACATTTGAATATTACTTGAATTGTTCCTCAAGGCCAATAGAACGAGCAAACAATTCCGATTGCCTATTTTCCATTGTAGCATACATCTCTGAGTAGAAAATCTTTATTTCTTCCATGTCATTATTGAATTCTGCGAACGCTATAGCCCAATTTTGCAACTCTTGCTCCGCTACATTCTTTATGCCTGACCATCTCTTCCTTTTCTCACTTCTTGATGTCATTTTGTAATCTGTAATATACATCTAAATTTTAAAAACACCCAAAGGTATATATACATGTGGGTATGGCTGGTAGTTTTTGGCAGTTTTTTTCTGATAAATTTAACAGTTACCATGATCTGTAATAACCAAATGGTAGTTAACAATTTGAATTTTTTTTCCTGTTTTCAACTGTCATGTTACTCTGATTTTGTGATGTGTCCTTAAGGAATATGCTGATTAGGTCCTCATTATGAGAAGGTACTTTTAAAAAGGTTTATAAAAAATCATTTTACATGTGTTGGTGCATACTGTGCATATTCACATACTCATTCTTTTCCTCATGTTTGGAGATCATCACTTCTACTGCATGTGGATATGAATCAGGATCATTACATTGTTTTGGATTACTCATGCATCAACCTATGAATGCGGCTAAGTGTATGCATCCGAGTTTCTCAGCAGTGGAAATGTAATTAACATGTGAATATACATCCTATTTTATGCATCCTACTATTTTTGATAATTATATATTATGGTTGGATCTATTATATCTTGGAAATTATATTTAAATACTATCCGCTTTAATCTTTACATACATTCGGTGATTTTCTTAAACTAAAGTGTGTTCACATATACGTGCAGCCTATTAAATCAAAAACGTAAAAATAAAGCGATTGATTGCATCCACTTAAAACATGAACAATTTTCATACATTATGATGTAAATATTTAAATGCAAAGTTATACAAGTCATGCATTCAATTACCACAATAATCCAACACAAGATTTAAAAATTGTTCATACAAATCCGGAAAATAGGTCTATGGATATCAGAATCCAACAAAATGCCATTTTAATAGTAAATAAATTCCAAATCCAAATATCAATCATTCAACTTTGTTGACAGTCTTCAATTACGGGGATTAACTTCAATATCAAAGGTAGGAATTTCTTCGTCTTGACGCAATGTGAATCGTAATTCATCATCACACTTGAGCTCCCTCTCCCTAATAAATTTACTCCACCCACCAGAAAACCTGGCTCTGTGATCATTCAAGACAATTTTTTATGTCCCAGGTTGATTGTCCAGTTCTGAATTTGACATATTCGCCACTCTTCCAATCTCGATTATGGAACTTTATGTTTGTAGGTAGGTGCTGTATAAGAAGTATATAATTAAAAAAGGACTTTTAGCGTGTACGCAGTCATTACCAAGCATTTTTTTTAAAATTTATGCACATTTTTTGTTTAAAACAACAATAGAAATGAATTATTAACTGTTGCTTACCACTCCGTGGCATCTGTTGTTAAGGTTGCTCCCAAAAATCTTCTTGGAGAACTGATATATTTCTTCTTCCTGCATTTGCGCTTCGGTCTGGTTACCGATCATATCAACATCTTCTCCTACATTAATAGTCCCAGGAACTTTTACAACATCTTCACTGGTTGCAACATCTTCCTCTGGTAGCATTTCGACTTCATTAACTTTAGTGGTATTCACTGGTGACATTTAAAACACAATGTGAGTCTAATGTATAAACCTACTACATCTGCCAATAAAAAGGATACGAGATGTCAGTTAAATTTTGTTTACCACTGTGATGATATTTATTTCGACACCAATCCTCGAAAAGAAAGCAACCGTGCAAGCATCTTTCTGTGCTTTTAGTTTTTGAGCTGCGACCTTGCATCTCCATTCCATCCATCTGAAAAATGCGTTCGTAAAACCCACCTTCAACATCAAAACTAAAATGCAGACTATCACATTCCATCAATCCAAAGTATGTTATCAATTTTTTTAAACCATATATGAATCTCAACTTCTTATTATATTTTATTTTCCATCTCAACCCATTTATTACAATGCTTTCAATTCCACAAAGAGCACATCTGTCTCTTGGCCTAAGAGCGTAGGAAAAATCTATTTGAGCAATCAAACAAATCTGTAATCATTAATTTTGATGATCATATTTCAAAATTTTCTTAAATAAATTACACTAAACTTACGACATGTCCGTGCTTTATTGCTCCACTGTCCAGAATTTTAAAAAATGATCTTCTTCCTATTTTCTCTCCTGAATTACAATTCCAAGTAACTGTGTCAGTTTACCAAAATTTTTTTATCACAATGACTCTGATCATATGCAGTCACTCATTAATAGGCAATTAAATTAGAAAATACCTGCTTCCTTCTCAGATTGTATAAGTTGTTGTTTAAACACACAAATGTGGACAATATTGGAAGATGCTTCCCTCAAATTGAAGCCAATAACATTTCTAGCAAAAAGCTCTGTATCCGAGACAAACGCTTCCCAACCACTTACAAAGTGACACGTATCACCATTCCATTGCAACTGAATATCCCATTCTCTGACCCCAAAATTTAACTGAGTAGTCTTCATACCTTTCCATTTTTTACATAGCTCATCCAATACAGCCTGCATTTTAAAGGAAAGTTTAGACTTAATTGTTTATAATACGGAGCACAAATAAAGAGAGATTACATATAGCCTTATATGTTTGGAAATTTGAGATTGTATACTCACCGAGTTTCGCATAAATATTTCAGTCCCAATTCCTCTGACCTCAATCAAGTATTCCTCAGGATTGCTTCTTACAGCATTATGAGTGAATAGTCCTAAATATTTTTCAGTTTCTAACTGGTCTGTACTATGAATAATTTCATGAAGTCTTGGATCATCCGAGTGCTCATTCATGAAATAATCAAGGGGGTCAATTGTTGGAGTAAAGCTTGCACGCGCCAAATTATTGTAACAGTGAATGGTGAAGTTTCCATATCCATAATACTCAAATATCATAACAGAGTACATTTTTAATCCATGAAACCTAAGAAATTCAACCATACCACATATTTTCTTCCTACGCCGATCGTACACTGCATTCCACAATACAGTCTTACACCTTAAGTGCAAAAAATGGTCAAGTTTGCGGCCAAATTTCTGAATGAAAGTATTTGGAAGTCTCTAACAAGATATAGAAAAATCTGTTAGACGGTTAAAATTACTCAAGAATGGAATTTATCTAATTCAACTAATAATAAAAACACTTACAAATGTCCCTTCTTCATCGGTCTCCACATTTGCAGAAATAAAGGTCGCCAATGGTTTCCGACCTTGACCTGAAAGTAATGTACGACCCAACCTTCATTATCACTAAATATGATTACTGTTACTAAAAATATTATAATTGATTTCTGCTTACCCATGTCCCATTCAATGCCACAGGAAAGGAATTTTCCCTTTATTTTCTACAAATCAGGGTAATATATCTTTAGTAGTAATTGATAATTGTGCGTAGCTAACATAACACATTAACCTAATACTACTCAATATCTAACTTCAAACAAATATTAGCCTAATAAGATTTGCGAGAAACATTAAATCATATTTTGTCCAATCAGAGAGGTTGAAACCCTATGTAATCTGGTTTTATCAATAATCCTTACTATTAATTCACAAGTTACTCGGGATATATTATAGATCTTAAAATTAAGTCCGGGAAAGATCATGAAGTTATCATCTAAACTTAGATCAGGTACATACTTGAATAATCCTTAAACAAGTTAAAATCATACATTCTACATAACTCAACTATTACGAATTTACCATATAAATATTTGTTAGCTTCTTGGACATGAATGTTACAGAGCACTTAGAGAATTTAAAGTCCTTTTCAATAACAAGCAGAGTTGTGTCAATTGCAAACTTGCCATTATATAAACCCTAACTAAAACACAATTTTGAAATTGACACGGGGATATTTAACTTACCTCCATCTGCATCTGATCCATCTTTCTACTTTACGGTGAATGAGAGTTTGAAAACCACAGTCTACACAAATACAAGATGATTCTACCTAAGTAGTACTTTGTTCTCCCTTTAATAACCTTTAAAAACCAATTTAATAATACACTATAAATTATTATCATAGATTAATTGATAATATTTTATAGTCCCGCTATTATTGGGTAAATTTTAAAAATAAAATATATTTATTAAATGTATAACTTCCGTATCATATATAAATACTAATTCCTAATTAATACTTTTATTTATTTAAAATATACATGTTTCATCTAATCGTTGACAAATACAAAGTTTCAGGTCTATTATTTATTAAGAAAAAGAGGTTTTTAAAACAAAATTAGAGAAATAATATAATATAATATTTTACATCTAATCACGTCTAACCGTAAACTAATCAACAAAGTTCCATAAGACAAAGTTAACGAAATTAAACCACAAAATTTCGCGTAAAATGCAACACATTTAACAAAGTACACTTTTAATCTAAAAAGAGGTACATTAATTTTTTTCTTCATTTGCTCAGTTATATTAAAGAAATTTATATAATTTAAAATATTTTTACATATTTACAACAAATATTTTCCCTAAGATAAATGTTATTGACTAAATTCAGCCTTTTTTAAGAGTGAATAATTATGCCAAAAGTTTTAACGTATGCACGAAAAATAATTTTACATGATATTTTATAAGTAAAATGTGGTTTTGGGAATACGGTTTACATTATATTTATAAATATATTTTTGGATTACTTGTGGATAATATTTTAAATTAAATTAATTGTAAAACATGTATCCAAATAGATTATAAATGCCAATATTTAAATTTATTACTAGACATGTAATAAGTACATACAAAATAATACTCCCTCAGTCCCTTCCAATTGTTTACATTTCTGGGGAAGTGTCCGACACGCATTTTAAGGTGCATAAAAATTATAGTTATGTAACTTATTTTTACAATTTTCTTTTTCTGAATAAAAGTTTAATGTTTTAATTTTTATTCAGAAAAAAATTTGTAAAAAAAAATTACAGAAGTATACTTTATATACACCTTAAAATGCGTGTCGGACACTCTCTAAAAAATGTAAATAATTGAAAGGGACGGAGGGAGTATATTTATACTTTTTTTCTCCAGACAAGAAAATTATATTACACACGTACGGAAGATGAAAGGTTCACAACCTTTAGTCCACAACAAGGCTTTACGCATTCCTTTTCTCTAAATCTCAAAAGTACCAAGTTAACTACATCTTTTACCAAAACTTTCTCAAATGGTTGATCAAACTATTTTCACTGTTTCACTAGAGTTGATCACTCTTCTTTTTTCTCACCTTATTTTTCAGATAGAAAGCTTCAGTTTGTTTGTGAAGTTTTTGTTAGTATGGGAGCGTAAACAACCAGAGAAACATATCAAGTATGTCCTTGAAACTCTTGACTGGGATAAGCTATATGACTTTCATCAGCATCAAATGGAAGTTACACGTGACCAGTTTTATGGCTTCATTTCTTATTGTGTTAGACACAATATTCATCAGGCAAGCTTCTTTAACTCATCTCTCAGACTGTTGTAGAGGCATAATGTTGATTCCAATCTTCAGGTTTTATCAAATCTATCTTCTACATATTTCCCATCTAGATTTGCTTATGTTTTCTTTAAGGCATTATATAAACCAGCGGAAATAGTTTGTACCGCTACTGAAATGTATATGATGGTAACCAATATTGATATGAGAGGAAGAGTGAAAGAGATTATTACTCTGCTCTCAGACATGTATATTAACATTGCTGGAAATGATATCCTCCTCCCAGCAAAGAAAATATGTCCAAATGCACGGAGTAATAGACCATTAGACCTACTAGATGGACCTCCGCTTCAGGTAGACTTGTGGAATTCACTTTGCACTAGAGCAGTCCAAGGAAACTATTAGGAAGAAGGTGAACTATGGCCAGAGGGTTTGAAGAAGGTTTGAAGATGGCACATCTTTGGAACTCAAAATGTCACAAATGCACTCTTCAACTGATGCTTTTCAAGATATTACTTTATGCAATGAATTATTAAATTTACGCAATGTAATTGTGTTATCTTCAATTGAACCTATGTATCTAGAATTTTTATCTAACTATATTTATCCCATATTTTTATAACCTTATTTTGATTACAAGATTCTTAACGCATATGTTGTGCATACCATGTTTTTGGTTTACGGACACATTTCTAGCTTATAGTGGAAGTTTAAAGTGAATACATCTTTCACAAATGTGTCAATGTTTGACAATGGAATCAGTGTCTGCATTTTTTAAATGTTATCACTTGCATCAGCCTCAAATGCAAGTTGTGATTCACATGTTCTATTGTTTCGAGTCATACTGTGTTAGTCACAATATTCATCAGGACAGTTTTTATAAGTAATAGATGTGACTGTTTATCAAGTATAATGTGCAATTCCATCTTCATGTTTTCTGAAATGTATCTAATAAGAAGATCTTGTAAATCACAGCATATTAATGGTCTTCATTTTCACCATACCGAGCATGTTTAGGCTGTTTAGAGACTAGCTGTATCATTCTAATTCTTGATCAACATTTGCTTGAACTGACTAGCTAAAATAAATAACACCCTTAATGAAATGTATAGTACTGTCACCAATACTGATATAAGAGGAAGAGTGGAAGAGATGATTTCTCGGCTTTCAGATATGTATGCTAACATTTGTAGATATCATCTGCTAATACAAGAACCTGCTATATGGACCAATATTTAATATAGCCATCTGAAACTCCCTTTTTACTATAGCAGATCATGGACATTAGCATGAAGCTCATGAAATACGATAGGTTTGGATAATGGTACATCTCAGGAACTCATATTATCACAATTGCAGTGTTTGACTTATGCTCTTGAAGATTTAACGTCATTGCTGTAAATTCTTATGTCAGAAAAATGAAGTTTTATTATCTTAGGTATAACTTATGATCTCAGGTATCTATCTATCTATATGTTATGTTTTATAAACTTCTTATAAGAAGATTGTTGACATGTATACTGTGCATAACATGTTTTGGTTATACAGCAAAATTGTAAGCTAATAGTGGTAGATTAAATTTTCTAAATCTATTTCAAATGTAATATTTCTCAAATGTAATTATTTTCTAAAGTAATCTAGCTCAAATGTAATCCTTTTCAGGCTGGTAATGCTATTGATGCTATTTATGTGAACATGTTATCAAGTACAAGGAGACGCCGAGTAATATTCAACACGTAATGTTGTCTTATTGTCAATAGAAAAATTACGCAATGTGCTATTAGCTCAAATTTATTAAATATATTTTCCCATTATATGTGAAAAGGATATTCGTGTAAAAAAAATTCGTTAAAAGAGTAATGTTGTATTAGTGTTCAACTGAAAAATTATGTAAACATTTCTCTTTATATTATTTAATAAATTAAAAAAAAATTATTTATTTAGCATGCGTAGCGCAGGCTAAAATCCCTAGTTACATCTAATAGACGTAAAAAATTGGAAAATTTTATTTCAACGGCTATTTTCCTATATAATGAGTTGTATATCTATATAAATGCATATAACTCGTTGTATAACTCTAACTGCTAAACCAGTAGCTTGCACACACTTATACACCATGACATATAAATGTTTTTGCGGAAATTGGGTTGTGGAGAGGACTGCTCGAACAGAGGCTAATGGCGGCCAAAAATTTCTTGGTTGTGCTCTTGGTACTCGTGATTGTGGATTTTTCAGATGGGTTGATGGTTGCCAAAGGTGCAGGGGACTACAAGTTGAAGTGGAGAAGACAAAATTGCTAGCTCGAATATGAAATATATGGTGCTATTTTTTAGTGATTTGTTCTTTATTTGGAAAGTATCATATGTTGATGATGAAAAAAGATGTTTGAAATTTGTAATTTTTGTATGTTTATCAATTAAGTGTGTCTTTAGCCTATGAGTATATGTTCATAGAGAATAAATTAATTAGCAGTACACATAAAACTATTTGATTTCAAAGCATAACATATATGTCATAATACATTGTTGTCCACAAAATAGCATAGTTTGGTAACCAAATTCTGGCTTACAAAAGGAAGGATTGAAGCCTTTAAAACCAACTATTACATAACCAACAACAGAATGGCAAAAAATAGAGCAATCCTTAAGGTTTAGCCATATCAAATGCGAACTAGCAGCCCCAACCACAAAAATATGACAGTCATAAATATGCTCACCTACGTTACTACTAAACCACTATTCTTATCAAACCCAACCACAATCATAAAACATGGCACTAATCTCTTCCTCTTTGGGCAGTCTTTCCTGGTTTGTTCTTCAAAGGCAGAGGTCGAGCTACCTTGAGTTCCATGATTCTGTCTATCTTCATGTTGCTGCACCATGTTAGGTATTCTTTGTTGGTCTTGCTCTGTTGAGGGATTTGCAGAGGAATTGCCCTCTTACACCTTTTGTTTTTGTTAATTCATGAAATGTTTGAAAATAACCATTAGGCACAAGTACCTTAAGAACTTAAAAATGAAAGAACAAAAACTATAGTATATAGACTTGTACCTTAAGTGCACAAGTTCTTGAATTATGACCAGGTTTGTTGCATGTTTTGCACACACAAGTTGACTTGGTTGTATTAGGCACAGTTCCCTCCTTAGCTGCTTTTTTATAGCATCATTTTTCTATAAATTTCCATTGAATGTTAGTAATGATTAAAACTGCAAGATATTGACATAATAAAGTTAAGCAGTAATGCCCCCTTGCTTTACAATAAAATTACCCTGGCAACACAAGTCCTATTATTATGCCCCTTGCTTTGCAATATTTACAATTCATAATTGTGTCAACCTTGCTCAAATTTGTGGGATCAGAAGGTATGTCATTTTTTTACCCTTTTTTGCTTTGGCCTTCCTGCAGGGGTCTAAACATTTGGGGGTAAGGGCCTTAGTTCAGTAGTTGGTTGCCAAAATTCAGGTCCTACAATGGGGTCCAGTGTGCAACTGTAGAGCTCTTTAACAAATAATTTATATCAGTAAAATGAGTACTAGTTATTTGTGTATATGCATTTGCTGACTACTTACCTTCTTGTACTCTTCCTTGCTGTAATATTTGTATATATGCATTTCTCAAGGTCCATTCTTCACAACTATACATGCACAATCGTGATAGCATAGGATCCCAGTAAGATCCCATTTTCTGTAAGTGCATGATTTGTTCTGTAGATCAACCACCAGCTCATGACCCCCATCTGTACAAGTTACCAAATATTTTGTCCCTCCACACCATAAAATTGCACAATTCATCATACCCATCCTTTGATCCACTTTCAACTAAATAATCTCTAGTAGGCTAATAACATCACTATCACAGAAATCCACAAATACAATGGAACCACCATTATATCTCATAGGGTTATCTATCAGTTCACCATCAAAATACAGTTTAACTGAGAAAAGCTCGTAATCTGACATAAAAAACACCCAAAACCCAATCAATAAGTAAACTAAACCATTTTATGCAAACACAATCAGATAATTACTTCAAACAAACCCTTGTAATACTATGATATCAGATTAGTTACAAGTGTTAGAAATATATTGTGTACTTGATGTTAACTCAAACAAAACACTAAGTAGATTTTAATTTAGTGATTTTGTAGCTTTCAACGGATGATCAATTCAGCATCCGTTGAAAGAATAGTTTATGTACAATAAGACTCGTATCACATTTCTGCATAATTAAATGGCTTAGTGAACTAGGTGTTGTAGAATATTTAAGTCATGTTGACTACTAGATTGATATGCAAGATAGGATGGTGAATTGTAAATATTAGATGCCTTGTAATCTTGTATAAATGAAATAGAGTTAACTGCCAAAAAGACAGTCTCAATGGATGATTCACAAAGCTTCAACGGATGATCAACATAAGTCCCAATGGATGATAAAACAGATTTCAAAGGTTGATCAATCTAAGTTCCAACGGATGTTCAAATTCAAAAGAGCAGTTGATATTGACTTGACAGTCACATGCGTTGGTTGTATGCAAATGGAATATGGCAGCCTGTTTGAAGGATTTAGATAACAAAGAAGCATTTTCATTTCCATGCTAAACAGATGAAATTCAAAGATGCTAGAAAGAGAAGTGTAGCAACATGAAGTTAGACTAGATACAGTTTGTCTTTTTATCTTGTCTTTTTATCATGTAACTTGGTGATATATAAACCAAGTGTAGCAAGTTAAATTGTATTGCCCAGTAAAGATACAATTGTTTAAGGGGGGTTGGATACAATTATATAAATGTTTTGAACAAGTAACAAAATATAACAGCTTTCATCTATATCTGATAAAAACTGTTACAAAACTCTCTCAAGAAATACTGATGTTCTTAAGAGCTGTTAGGTCAAATGATACTCAAGATTGATACACTATGTGATGACCTAAACTGTGTTTATATACTACACAGCTACAACTAAACAATTTAAGATATGCATTATTAAAAGCTAACTGAAAGTATTACATATCTTCAACTTAATAGATAAAGTCCTATAACTCAGACGTAAAAGATATCTACTCAACAATAAAAGGAACCGAACAAATCTTCTAAGCTGACTATCTTCAAATACTTATGACATCCAAATGCTGATGATGTGTTAAATCCTGACGACACATCAAATACTGATGACACCCGAACAGCCAGATCATGAGCTTTTTCTGATCATTGAAAATTCAATATATAACAATCTCCCCCAATTTATGCTTAATATAATGAAGCACAAATTCCATTCTCAATGATGCCAAAACCAATCTACAAAATGTACAAGGAGTAAAGCCTACTTCAATATCTTCAGATAACTGACAGTTGTTTCCAGAAAGTTTTTCAATCTTTCTTCCTCCTTGTCTCATAGGACTTTAACAAGCTTTTTCTTCAACTCTTTCTTCTCTTTAGTGTCTTCTCCAAGCTGATAGATGGCTGATCTCAACTTAGAAATTGAGCTTTTGTTTATCTCAAGATCACCAATCAACATGAAACTTAAACTGACATCTTCATGATCGGGACTGAAGGATAACTGAGGACTGTTGATAAAAACTTTTAGCACTGCAGCTCCCTTTTTCATCTTCATTTCTTGACCAGTATAAGTTCTATACCCGGGAACATAATCACCATTATATTTATCATCTTTTGTCATGACTCTTCTTCTGATGACTTCAAGTATCATAAAAGACCAATTTCTAGTGACACTGTTCTCAACTCTAAGAAGATAGTGAATGTATTTCAATTCTGTCACAGTCTTCAATTAAGAGTTGCTACAAAGTAAAGCTCTTTACTTTACCATCTCTAAAAAAGTACAGAATCTCTTCTCTAAAATCATTATCATTTATCTTCCTATAAACGATCTTCACAGCTTCAACTTTCTCAAGATGTGAAGAAGAAATTCTTTCACCAAGATTCTCTGTCAGAGTATTTGTATCCAGCAGATCAGATCTTAAAATCTCCATATCAGAATGACCAACGCCTCCTCTGGTTCGATATTTGACAAGTTTCAGTTTTTCATTGTATTCCACCCAATAAGGTTTCTTGATGGACTTATCAACATCTTCCTGTTCTGAAATAGAGTCTCTTAATCCTGCTGACACAAATTCAACATGCTTGAACCCTTTAGGATAATCAAATGTATAAATGTCTTTCCATCTTCTATGCTTCTTGCTGAGAGGAGCATAATTTGTAGACAGATCATGAATCATCCCTTTTGCTTTATGCCATAGTTCTCTATTTGATTTTAAGACTCTCTGCACATAATCTTTGCATGCTTGATCAGCTTTCCTTCTATCAACCTTTTCTTTTTCATCAACCTCTGAAATATGAAGAGTGACTACTGTAGTAAGGGCTGACTCATTTAGTGCTTCGATCACTTTTTCATCAGAGCCAAAATCAGTTATCAGGTTCATAGCATCAGGATCTGCTTTTACCTCAGGATTTGTGTCTGCATCAGGAGTTACATTCTGATTTGTTGTATCAGCTTGATCAATGTAAGTGGCTGATCTTTTCTTCCTTTGTATAATCAACTCTTCTGGCTTCTGAACTTTTTCATCTCCTTCATGTCCTTGTACAGGAACATAACCTTCTCTGGATAGAAAATTCAGAAAAGTAGGGTTAAATGCAGTCACTTTACCTGATATAGAAGTTCTTCCTCTTCCTCCTCTTCCTCTAGCTCTTGTAGATCTCCCACTTCTTTTTCCTCTTCCTTTTGAAGTGTTAGCTTCAGCTTCAATTTGAGCCATGAACTCCTTTTGTTGCATAACTGCTTCTTCAGGTGTTAGATCAGGAAATTCTTCAGTTATATACCTAAGAGCACTCCTAGCATTCTTTTGCTCAAACCTCTTATCTTTTTAGTACAAGACAATCTCTTCACATGTTTCCTTATACCTGTAAGGGAAGAATAATCCCTTAGCATCTGCTAAATTAAAGATTGTAACGTCATCATCCTTACGAGCATCAGCAGTAGTCTTGTGCTTGGCTTTATGAGTACCAGTAGACTTCCTTTGTCCTGAAGAACCCGTCTTCCTGGAATATTGAGGTTGTTGAGCAGTAGAAGTAATTTGAACATCTGTAACTGGATTCTTATTCTTATCACCATCATCATCAATATCCTTATCCTTTGTCTGAATAGAATCTGGTGTACATTTTGTAGCATCTATCTTCTCCCCCTTTTTGGCATCAGTATTTGAAAGAAGAGAAAATAGAGCATCTAGTTTATCACCTATAGAAGAGACCTTATCTTCTAAGGAGGAAAGTCTAGAGGCCATGCTGTTTTGAGAGTCAACAACATCTTTGATAATATTTTTCACACTTTTGAATTCAGCTGAGGTAGGTGTGTGGAGATAAATCCATCAATTTTCTCCTTGACAGCAACATGAGACTTCTTCATTTCATCAAGGTCAGAGTGAATTCCTTTAACAGAAATAGTGGAGGCCTTAAGATGTAACTTCAGATCAGGAGTTTGAATTTCATCATAGGCACGATGAATATGTTGCAGGCCAATAGTTTGAATTTCATCATAGGCACGATGAATATGTTGCAGGCCAACAACAGATTAGATAGAAGTATTTGCAAGTTGCCATTTATAATCCCGTTATGTCTGTTGAAAATTCTCAGCATCAGCATTGTAATAAGAAGGATTTTCATTAAAGTACGAAGAAGAACCAACATTGGACTTCTTAGATGCATCAATTGTAGTCTTAAGCTGACCTGTGTCAGAATCATCCACATCACTATTATTATCAGAATTAGACAACCCATCAGAAGAATTTACAGAATCAGGCAGAATTGCCTTGCCTTTATCGAAATCCTTTGCAAGAGATGCCTGTAGCGATGAGATCCTGAAACAGAAACATGGTAACACCTAAATCTCTCTATTCTTTTCAAGTGATCTCATCACTTCTCACACAATATATTAATTTTAAGAGTAATATTGTTCTCACAGAAGAAACTTTATAATTAAATAAAAACTTATAAGATTCTTGTCTCAAAGCTACCTCTCCTTTTGCCAGTACAGGAGACTGCCACTCAAAAAAAATTCCTTTATATGATATTTTCACACAGTCTCACAGAAAGGCTCAATCACACATTTAGCAAAGAAATAAAAGATGGCTGAGAAGAGTTGTATGCTTGTCATATAAATAGAGGTAACCTCAAAGAAGAGATTATTTATAATCATACAAACATGAGAATATATGAGGAAGTTAGCAATACCTGAAGGTGAGTCCTCAAGTGGAAGTGAGGATAGTAGGAACAAACAGCACATCAGGATGCTTTTGCAAACTAGCAATCAGTAGGGGATCATTAATAGTAACTAGTTCAGTTGAAGGATGAATCTCAGCAGGAGCTGTTGTAACATCAGGATTTGATCTGTCAGGAGAAGGTGAGAGACCAGCATCAGTACTTTGAACTGATGGTTCTTGTGGGGTCTGAGAAATGTGAGCTGCTTCAGCAATGCTTGGTGAAGGTTCTTGTGTGCTCTTCTCAAAAATAGGATCATTTATGATTGCATCCACCTTTGACAGTATCTCCTGATGTGTTTGCTTTTCCTGTAGTAGTTGAACAGAGTCAGCAAGAAGATCACTCTGAGCAATATTAACAATGATTTGTACAGCCTCGGTGTCTGCATCTTCCTTTTGAGAAGATGGTTCTTGTGTGACTAAATGTGTTGTAGTTTCTAAATCCCTTTGAGACTTAGGTTTTTATGTACTGACATCATTGGTAAGAGGCTGAGTCTTCTTCTTCTTTCTGATGTATCCAACTACTTCTTCACTTTTTCTTTTCAACTGGCTCTTTGCAGTTGTCTTGAGTTCAGCATTTGCTTTAATTACTAGAAGCTTGTCGAGCAGAGCACTAGCATCAGTAGTTGGCTCCTTGGTTCCAGTAGTGTCAACAGAGTCATCATGATGTTAATCAATGGATTTCTTGATTTTTGACAAGGACCCTATTGGCATCTGATCATTTGAGTCGGAATCATCATGTATGATCAGTCTTCTTTTCCTGACTGGAAAATAGTCTTCTTTCTTCTCACTTTCACTCAGTGAGGCTTGCCTAGCTTTCTGTCCAGATGTGACAGATTTTGTAAACAGCCTTTTCTTTATTACAACTGATGTCTTTTGAGAGACAGCAGAGGAGGCTAATTTGGAAGCTGGGTGTGTTTGTTGTTTGGAAGAAGAAATGCTTGGTTTAGAAACAAGATGGCTGGTTTCTTGATTCTCAGCATCAGGAACTGTGACAGAGGTGCCAGCATCAGGATTTGCAGGCACTTGTGTAGAAGTAGGTCTATTTCTTGATAGAAATTTCCTGACCTCTTTAGGCAGAAAGGGAGGTCCTGAAAATTTATTCTTTTCATCCCTTTTAATATGATCAGTGATAGCTTTTTCAGAAATTTGAAAAATATGAAGTAATTCATCATCATCAAAAATAGCATTAGGACATAAAAAATTGAAAATTAGTTGAAGAAATCTAGTAAACCCTATCACTCCTGATGCATCTGCTCTCCTAGAAATTATGAAGTGTAGTATTTTATTACCATAATCAAAATTACCAGAGTAAAGAAGAGAGTACCCAATTTTCAGGGAAGTGGATGGAAGAGCATCAAAATTTGTTGTCTTATCCAAGAAACACCTACTGATGCAATCAAAGAAAAAAATTCCATTCTCTTTTCAGTTTAGTCCTTGCCAGTTTTCCAATGGTTGTGATTTCTCCTTGATAGCCTAAAGTCCTTAGCATATCAAACAGCTGCTCAGTGGTATGAGTATCAGGAGCACCATCAAGGGCAGGTAATCTCAAGGCTTGAAGCATAATATCAGCATCAACTTCATATCTTTGGACCTCATACTTAAAAGAAAAGCCAGTGTTTGTTGAATTTACCAAAGCTGTATTCCATACCTGCATAACAGCCCTGTATGACACCTTGACAGGATTCGTAAGAGCATACCCAATTGGACATTGAAGTAAAAAATCCTGAATATCATAAAAAGATGATGGTAGCTGCTGATGTGTAAGCAGAGCTAAGTAATTGTTAGTGTCAGATGTATTTCCATGAATGATTGTGGTTTGGATGAAAAGTGGTGAAATTTCAGATGGTGTCATGATGTGTATAGCTTGTGAGAGAGAGTATAAGTGAGATGTACACAATGAAACTATGTGTATGATGAATTGTGTCACATAATTTCTTCTGGTTTTATAACTTTACTACTCTGGAGTATGTATAACATATTCATATAAAGAAGGTAATTTAGTGAATTTGACTTTGGACAGGTAACAATTACTGAGTAATAGAATTTGACGGTGGAGTAAATTGCGGAAGTAAAGACAAAATACATACATATATGTCAAGACAGAACTGTAGAAATTTGTTTATCAGATAATCCACCATTAACCATGAATTAAGTGAGGCACTTAATTGCAGCAAGAAAACTACTCAGAAATTAATTATTACTAATAGTCTGAATTAGAACATGCTGACCTGTCGTCAGTATTTGAGACCTCTTTTCTGTCAGGATTTGACAAACTCAGGATATGTCGATTCGAATTCAACAGTTGTTTCTCAAAGCATCACAAATTATTAGAAAACCACAATTTTAATCAAAACAATAATCAAGATATACTTTTTAAGTAGATGATGTAAAGATTAACAGGCTTTAATAAGAACATTCACATGCATACATAGAAAAATAAGCATAGACTAAATCTTGTAATCAAAAGAAATTTCATTAATATATCAGAAGAGTATATTTCATGAAATTCATGGATTACATGCAAAAGAAGTTACAAGATAGTCCTATTATAAGAAGATGAACATCAACAGTCTTGGTCTAAGAAGCCTGACAAAGCTGGTGGTGAAGAGAAATGGATGGAGGATGTTCAATGCTTCTTCCTACTTTCAACAAAGAGAACATCAAGACGGATAATTTTCTACTGCTATTGAAGATTGTGGAGGCAAAATTCTCTTTGGAAAAACGATCATTTTTTATGACGTCTGGAAGTTGAATCCAGATGTCGTGTAGAATGTCATTGATGGGATATGGAGTTTGGATTCCATTTCAAAAAATTGTCACAATATGTGTGCCATAGTAGTAGAACCAGCTGGAGTTCGCCATTGTTTGTGATAGGAGAAAATAGTGAGAAATGAGAGAGAGAATGTTACGACCGGCATTTTATGTAATATTATTTGTGGATTGGGTATAATATTAAAGTCAAATGAAAATATATTCAATGATTGTACGCTAGTGTGAGTGAAAACTTCTGCATTATAAATTTGCTTTGTGTAGTATATGATTTTTCAAAGCAAGAGTTTATTTAATTTCTTTATTTTTGATTTATAAGGAATATTCTAATCTTTGGAAAAATTTTCTTTTAAAAGGTATTTTGTTCACAAATTTTGAAAATGATTTTATAAAGTCTCTAAAAATCCAAGTTATTTTATGGTATAAATTTTATAATTTTTGAACTTGTATTTTATTTTATAAAAATAAATCTTTATAAATTTTATTTGTTATAATTAGCAAATTACATGGCTACCCTTGCATGCAAATACTCTTCCAATTCAACTAAGGGGCAAGGAAGATATTTCCAACCCCACTCACTTTCATTCTACTAACCAAATTACCACTTTACCCTTGCATGCAAATCTACCTAACTATATTGGAAGGTTACTCTTGTAAAATCTCAAATCCACTCACTTTTGGCCAAATAAAAACCAAACTAACATGATTATTACTCCACATTCACCCCACCATTTCCACACTCCTCCTTTCCTCCCCCTCCTCTCGGCTCTCCCCTCTCCTCTCGGCTTTTTGGCCGAAGCCATACCCCCCTCCCTTTTCTTCATTCTTCATTCAAGCTCCCACTTTGCAATCAAGTAAATGTTACTTCCTATATCTTGATCATACATAATTCAAATAGTGATGAGTGAAAAGTTTAAGTTTAAAGGTTGCATGTAAAGGTTTTAGTGAAACTCAAAATACAACCTTGATTCTTGTGAGTTTAGGGTTGTTTTTGAGAGGACTACAAGGAATGGAGAAGTGTCAAATCTTGAGAGGGAAACTCTTGATGATTAAATGGCCATTCCCATCCATTTCATTCGGCCATGACCATATGGGAGCCGAATGAATGGTCCTTAAGACTATTCTTGTTGCTTAAATCAATTTTTGCATGTTTATGTGATAATGACTTGAATTTTGTGGTGAAAATTTGATAAAACTCTTTGCATGCTAAGTGATCATCTAGGTATATCTTATGCTAGGCTTGCATGTCAATTTTATGATAGAACATATGTAGAAAATATGTTGTTTTGGTTTGAAAAACCCGAAGGCATGCATGCATGTGGATTTCTCTTAGAATGTTGTAAGATTTTGATCATTTGGAAAGATTTTGTTAGTGAGCTTTAATTTCAGTAGGTATAATGTGTTAATATTGATTTATGATTCTTGTTACATGGTAATAATTTGTGGTTATCTTTTATAAAAATATATATCTTGTTGTTTCAAAAGCATGAAGATTTGTGATTTGTGAAGTGTAGTCTCTTTTGTTTTGCCATAATTGTACCTTAGGTAAGGATGATCTCACCAAGGTTATTTTGAGAATAAGGGAGTTAGTTCAGTAGAATATCATGTATAAGTCTTGGTTTAAGTATTGAGTCATTGTTAGTTGAGTTTTCCAAGTCAAAACCTTGGAAAAAGAGAGTTATAGTTTCTGCATAAAAATCAGTATAGCACCCCGAGGTTTAGAGTGAGTTTTGACCATGTCATTGGTGTGCACTTTGAGGCCCAAGCTACCAGAAGTTAGTATTGGGAGTATATAAAAGGTTTTAGGAGTTGGTTGGAGGTTTGAATGTCATTTGGTTAGGTGCACAAGTAGAATAACAAAATCTGTCCAGCAGGGGACAGTTTTGTTGCAACTTAGAAATAGGGAGATTTGACCATGTCATGGGTAGGCCCTCATTAGGCCCAATTGGGCCTTAGTTAGAGGGAGTGTCAGAGAAGTTTTTCCAACCATAGTTCATAGGATATGAGTTAGAACCATGTGTCACAAGTTAATTCAAGTCAGCGCATTTTCTGCCCAGAAAAACAGGGGAACCTTGGACTTTTAGCTTAGGTCCAAGAAGGCCCAAGCCAGGCCCTTGAGCCACATCAAGTTTGTGAGATGACCTTAGGTCAGAGAGTGTTGTGTAAAAGTTTTGAAGGAAAACTTGTAGTTTAAGAGTGTCTAATGTACTCAAGAAACCATAGTTGTCATTCTGAAATTTGCACCAGTGAGCACTTTCACTTATCACATAGTTTTAGAACACTTAGAAGTGAGTATTAGGTCGACCACCATAGTTGTAAGATAGTATAAGGTCAGTAGAGAAAAAGGCACAAGTGAGGGTCTATAGGTTTTTGATAATTTAGGAAAGGCACATCGAGTTAGGAAGCCAAAATTTGAAGATCTTGTCTAGTTTAGCGACCAAGTGACTTAAGTTGTGAGTCGAGATCATCCAAGCCTAGTGTTGCATTATGGTGTTATTTGGTATTAATATACGATATGTGATTATGTGGCTACGTGTGTACATTTGAAATATAAAGGTGGATATAAATTAAGTGCATATAGGCCTAAGTGCCATCCGTGTTTAATTTCGGGTTGTAAATAGGTTGAGATGGTAAGAATATATTATAATGAGGATTATTATTATTTATGTAGGATCTCGAAACGAGGGAAAACTTGCCATAAAAGTCGAGTGAAGCTCCAGTTGCTCCTACCAGTCAGACCAGACCAGCCTATCTCAAGGCAAGTGATTCAACTTGACCTTCATATTTACTATAAACAGTTCATATTTATCGATGCAATTATCCTGAGTCATTTTGATATGTTTAAATCAAGCGTATCTCTCGCTAATCTTTGAATTACATAGAGATGCCATGAACCCTCAAGTATGTATTGCAAGTAGTTCAAAAGTCTTTTCATGATAGTTAAATGCCATGATAAAATAAAGAGTTGTTATAATACTTGATTGATCCTCTTGATTAACATGATGATGATTCCTAAGTATTGATATCTCATCCTGATGCTTGAACCCCTATAGAACCTTACCTTGAACTTTGATAGTCAGAAACTTACCAACATGATTCCTCATTGATTGATACCCTCTTTCCTATCCTAAAGCTTGACAATTCTGATATATACATTCATCCTGAGCTAGAGATCATTACCTTAACACCCATAGTATTCGTGAAGCTTATCTTCTTAATGATCCAACACCTGTACCTTGACGAGAAACCATTGCTTTAAGCCCAGTTTGGCATTACCCCTTCATATTATCCATTAGTCTCACCATATTTTCCTGTCCAAGTTCTGACATAAGAAAACCTTTTGGTTACCCTAATAGAGTAAAATTTTGTGAATCATGGCCCTGAGATTTAGTACCATATTTCCCGTGTTTCGAGTTGATCTATATTCCCTTAATAAAAATGTTTACTGTTAAAAGAGATTTTGTTACAATTCGGCATCAGCTTTTGAAATAAATAAAATATGGGTTTTCAGTCCCAAAGGGGGATAAATGTTTTCTTGAATAGTGGATCTGGACTGAGACGCGAGTCCTTTCCACACTTATATTAGGCTTAAAAGTTGCCTAGGGATTCCCGTTAATGTTTTAGAACCCAGCGAGGTTCGGGATTACTTCGCGGCTGATCACCGGCTGTAATCCGTAGCGTCATAAAATGATTTTGATTAAGACATGATTTTTAAAATTGTTTTGATACAAGCAAAATGATGCCATCTCACATAGTTTTATCTCTCGTTATCATTAGTTATGTCTTTCCATTGGCATTCTTAAAAGTATATCTCGATTTATATTTTGTGTTGTGCTGTTAGCACTTATTGAGCATTTGGCTCACTTCTTGCTTTACCCTGATATTATAGCTAGCAGCTATGGTTAGATTCAAGCAGACTGCCCGTAAGACCTGTGATGCTGATGCTTATGTTCGAGCTCAGGTAGAATAAGTAATATTAGTTGTGTGAGGACTCGGTATTTGTAATCAGATGTAATAGTTGGTAGTGTTGGGCTGTTCCAAACCCTAAACTGTAAGATCTTGGATTTGGTTGCATTATTTCTTTTAAAATGATGTAATAGCTATATTTATTTTGCTGTTAAAGTTGGGGGTGTGACAGAGAAGATCGTTTTGTGTGAGAATAGGAGATGATATGACTAGACTGAAATGATGGTTAAATAGCCAAAGGAATATCAAAGGACTAGGGGACTGATCAATTATTAATTGAAGAGTTAACTTAATGTTTTAACCAAAAGATGTCTTGTTAAGGCGCGTCTCCTTAGACTGATTTGTTATGATGACAATGATATATTTATTCATACATGCACATTTAGCAAATAAATTCACTTAATTTATCATGCATATAATAAAATACATCAAATATTCCTTGCTTAATATCTAAAATAACATTTAGGACATATCAGGATTTGATCAATATACATCAGGATTTGATCAAATATAAATTGAAAGGAATTTATTTTTCCCAACTAACCATTCCAAATTGATTTATAAGCTTTGTAAATGTCGCTTCAGGTAATGGCTTTATGAAGATATCAGCCAGCTGCTAATCAGTAGGAACAAAATGAAGCTCTATGGTTCCTTCCATGACATGCTCTCTTATAAATTGATATCTGATACTGATGTGTTTAGTAAGAGAGTGTTGCACCGGATTTCCTACCATAGCAATAGCACTTTGATTATCACAATAAATAGGAATTTTTGAAAATGATAATCCATAGTCCATGAGCTGATTTCTCATACATAAGAACTGAGCACAGCAACTCCTAGCTACAATATATTCAGCCTCAGCAGTTGAAGTAGAAATAGATTTTTGCTTCTTGCTGAACCATGAGACTAATCTGCCTCCCAAAAACTGACAGCTTCCTGATGTACTCTTCCTGTCTATTTTGCATCCAGCAAAATCAGCATCTGAATAACCACATAATGCAAAATTAGCTTCCATTGCATACCAAAGTCCAGGTGAAACAGTACCCTTGAGGTATCTGAAAATTCTCTTTACTGCAATTAGAGGTGGCTCCCTTGGATTTTCCTGAAATTTTGCACACAAATAGGTGGCAAACATAATATCTGGCCTACTAGCAGTTAGGTATAAAAGAGAACCAATCATACCTCTGTAGCTTGTGACATCAACTGTTGTACCTTCATGAGGATCAAGTTTTGTAGCAGTTGCCATAGGAGTACTTGCAGTTGCACTTTCTTGCATATTAAACCTCTTCAATAGATTCTTTGTGTACTTGGACTGATTAATATAGATGCCATTATCAGTCTGTTTAATTTGCAAGCTGAGGAAATAGCTCATCTCTCCCATCATACTCATCTGATATCTTGATTACATCAACTTTGAAAACTTATCACACAGTATTTGATTAGTTGATCCAAAAATGATATCATCCACATAAATTTGAACTAAAAGCAAATCTTTACCTTTATTCAGATAAAATAAGGTTTTATCTATTATACCTCTTTTGAATCATCTCTCAAGTAGAAACTGAGCAAGAGTTTCATACCATGCTCTAGGTGCTTGCTTCAGTCCATAGAGCGCTTTATCAAGTCTGTAAACATAGTCAGGATGTTTAGGATCCACAAATCCTGGTGGTTGTTCAACATAGATGTCCTCTTCTCTATTGACAAATGAACTCTTGACATCCATCTGGAAGACTTTAAACTTCTTGTGAGCAGCATATGCCAAGAAGATTCCGATTGCTTCCAACCTAGCAACATGAGCAAATGTCTCATCATAGTCAATACCTTCTGGTTGGGAATAACCTTTAGCCACCAATCTTGCCTTGTTTATGATGATTGTTCCATCAGAATAAGTCTTATTTCTAAAGACCTACTTTGTGCCTACAATTGACCTGTTCTTAGGTCTAGGCACCAGCTTCAATACTTCATTTCTTTTGAACTCATTCAATTCTTCTTGCATATACATGACCCAATCTGCATCCTTGAGTGCATCTTCTAATATCTTTGGCTCTTCTTTTGAAACTAGATTATGATACAAACATTCATTTTGAGTTGCACTTCTTGTCTTTACACCATCTTCAGAATTTCCAATGATCAGATCAGGAGTATGATCTTTAGTCCATTTTTTAGCACTGGGAAGTATCCTTCTGGAGCTAGATGCTCCCCTGAATTGTATGCCTCATCAAATGCATTTGAGGCTCCCCCTGAATCTGTTATGTTATCTCTTGATGAAATATTGGGACTTGACTCATGTTCATCTGATGTTGAATCAGCATTGGATTCAGAGAGATTAGATTGAGAAGAACCTTGAGATTATTCTTCAGTGTTAGTACCATCAGCTGACCCATGCTGTTTTTCCCCCTCAACATGTGCAGGTTCATTAGTACAATGATTATCTTCAGAATCTAAAGGAGTGTCAGGATTTGACAGTTCATTATAGTTTGATCCAGTTTCTAACAATACATTTTTATTTGCAAAGATTAGACTTTCATGAGTGTCTTCTGCAAAACCAGGAATCTTCTTATCATCAAAAGATACATTTATGGAGACAACTACAGTGTTTGTTCTCAGATTGAAAACTCTGTATGCTCTTGATGGTGAGTATCCAACAAAAATTCCTTCATTAGCTTTTGATTCAAACTTTCCTAGCTGATCAGTATGAGTTCTCAAAACAAAGCACTTACATCCAAATACATGAAGATGTTTGAGACTAGGCTTTTTTTTAGCATCTGATAAGGAGTAACACCATGCCTTTTTATCAGAGTGATATTCTAAGTATAACATATTGTGTTTACTGCTTCAGCCCAAAAGTAAGTAGGTAGTTTTGCTTCTTCTAGTAGAGTTCTCCCAGCTTCAATCAAAGTACTGTTCTTCCTCTCAACAACACCATTTTGTTGAGGTGTACCAGGAGCTGAGAATTGTTGTTATATGCCTTTGAACTTGCAGAATTCCTCCATTTTTGAATTCTTGAATTCAGTGCCATTATCACTTCTCAGAGTTTTCACTTTATGAGTGGATCCATTTTCAATTTGCCTTATGTGGTCCAGAAGAATTTCTGGAGTTTCATCCTTCCTGTGTAGAAAATAAACCCAAGTATATCTAGTGAAATCATCAACAATTACGAGTGTGTACCTTTTCCTGTTGATGGACATTATGTTCACTGGTCTAAAGAGGTCCAAGTGTAGCATGTGATATGGCTCAGAAATAGAGAATTCTGTTTTGCTTTTGAAAGATACTCTTCTTTGTTTGGACTTTTGGCAAGCATCATAAAGACCATCAAATGAGTATAGCATATTTGGTAATCCTCTTACAAGCTCCTCCTTAGCAAGTTCATTGATTGAATTGAAGTTGAGATATGAGAGCTTATTATGCCAGTTCCAGCTCTCATCTACTGATGCCTTAGAGATAAGGCAAGTAGCTTCCTTTTCAATACTTTCATGTAGCCTTGATTCATATATGTTACCATGTCTATATCCTATAAGGACAATTTTCTTTGACTTTTTATGCACAACTTCACAGTGTGAGTCATAGAATACCACATGATAACCTATGTCAGTGATTTGACTGATGCTCAGAAGATTATCCTTCAATCCATCCACCAGAGCTACATTCTCTATTGCTACCTTTCTAATTATTAAGTTGCCATATCCCAGAGTATGTCCTACATTTCCATCTCCATAAGATACATCTGGGCCGGCCTTCTTCTCAAATTATGACAGCAGGGATTTATTTCCATGTGTCCTGAACATCCACTATCCAAGACAAGTGTATTTTTCTTGTTACCCTGCAATCAGAAGAATAATTAATTAGAAAATTTTTTTAAGGACCCACACTTGTTGGGCCCTCTTTTTGGACAACTTAAGCCTTTATGTGTCAGGAGTACTTCTGATAGTTTTTCCTTTGTCAGGATTTATCTTGTCAGAAGCAGATTTAGTAGAACTAAAAGAATTAAGCACACAAACAACTTTATTAAATTTAGGCAAAGGTACATAATAGTTGTGATACAGCTTATGATAGGAACTACAAGTATAAATCGAATGCCAACTACTACCACAATGAAAACAAGGATTTTGTGGTTTATAAAATACTGATCTACCCCTAACATCAGACTCAGTAATAGCAGTTTTCAATTTCTTACTCCTCTTGCAATCAATAGCAAGATGATTAGTATTTCTACAGTTAAAACAAGTTTTTCTAGGAGCATTGGGAATAACTTGTAATTTGAATCCTTAGAAATACCTTGCTTACCATTCTTGTTTCTTTTAGGACTTTTTACTTGAGATTTGTCGGTAACCTCAGATAATTTCTTTTTCAATTGTCCTGCTGACAAAAGTCCTATGTTCTTTTCTTTCTTAACAGTCTCAATGGTTTCCTTGCTCTCCTTTCTTTGAGATTTATTACTTACCAATTTTTCTTGTGATACTGATGTTGAACCCTTTTCAAAGATGGATTTGGGTTCATCAGCTTCTGTAGAGATAAACTTAACAGAAGTCTTAAGGGAAATTTTATTTTCAGAGTCAACATCTTTAACTCCATCTTTATAGCCTAGGCATTCTTTCCAGTTTTTCTTTGAGATCATCTCATGAACCTTTTTTCTTGAATCAGTCCAGGCTTTAAGGGGTTTTCTCTCATTTTCTAAATCCTTTTCTAACATACTGTATCTAGCCTCAAGGATCTTTACTGTATATTTAGCTCTCTCGCATTCTTTCTTCAAATTAATCTGATTTATTAAGTCAGACTCTAACTGTACATTCCTAGATTTTAAGATCTCAATTTCAGTTACAAGTCTATCATTTTCTAGAGTCTTATTCTTAAAATTACCATGCAGAGATTTAAGAATAGATTTCAACTCATATATATCTTCAGTATCAAAAGAGAAGAAAGAAGTCGGTACCTTAGACTCAGAGGAAGCAGGATCATCAAGGCTAGCCATCAGTGCATAGCATGTATCTTCATTTTCAGAATCAGAGGAGTCCATCCAATTCTTGCTTGATGTGATCAGGGCTTTGTTCTTCCCTTTATCATGCTTTGTTTTCTTGCACTCTGTAGCAATGTGACCAGGTTTATCACAGTTGTAGCACTTGATCTTTGTCCTATCTACCTTTCCATATTTGGAGTCATTTCCATCTCTTCTTTCGGTTGACTTCCTTTCACCTCCAGTGAAATTCTTTCCGAAGCTTCTGTTGTTCTTAGACTTCCTGAATTGCATCCTCCTGAAGCCCTTAACCAGCAATGCAGCCATTTGCATGACATCAGAATCTGTCATGTTCTAATCAGTTTCAGAATCAGTATCATCATCAAGATTTGATGATGAATTATCAGTGTCTGATTCTGGCAAATTGTTCTTCTTTCTTACAACTCCAACATACTTTTCTTTTGAAGCTTTAACATTTACTTTTAAAGAAACTGATTTCTTTTTGTTGCTTTTCCTCTCCTTCCTTTGCTGGACTTCCAGATCATGAGTTCTCAGCATGCCATAGACTTCATCCAGAGTAATTATTTCTAAATCATACTGATGTCGTATGATTGAAGTCTGAGTCTCCCATTCTTCACTCAAGGCTCTCAGAAACTTAGTGTTTGAATCCTCTCGATCATACACCTTTTTCACCAAAGACAGATTGTTGAGCAGGGTTAGAAATCTGTCATAGATGTCAGTGAGACTTTCATCAGGCTTGGCCTCAAAGTGTTCATATTCTTGAATCAAAACAGTCCTTCTCTTCTTCTTGATGGCCATTATTCCTGGACATTGAGTTTCAAGAGCATCCCAGATCTCTTTGGCAGTCTTGTAGGCTATAACCCTGTTAGACATCACAGAATCAAGACTATTATGCAAAATGTTTCTTACCTTTGCATCTTTCAGCACATCTACTTTCTCTTCTGGTATCCACTCACTCTTCTCCTTTAGCTGATAGTGTTCAGCAACAGTAGGAGTTATAGGCACCAGTTTTGTTGGCATGTAGGGTCCATCATTAATCACGTCGAGATAATCTGGATCTGTAGCTTCGAGGTGCATGAGCATCTTCACCTTCCATGTAGGATATTTAGTCTTTTTCAGAATGGGAATTTTAATACTTTCATACTTGTTCAGAGACATGTTTAGATCATTTCTAATTGTAAGTTTATCAGTGAGCTCTAATACCAATTGTTACCCAGTAAAGATACAATTGTTTAAGGGGGTTGGATATAATTGTATAAATGTTTCAAACAAGTAATAAAATATAACAGCTTTTATATATATCTGATAAACACTGTTACAAAACTCTCTCAAGAAATATTGATGTTCTTGAGAGCTGCTAGGTCGAATGATACTCGAGATGGATACACTATGTGATGACCAAAACTGTGTTTATATACTACACAACTACAACTAAAAAATTTAAGATATGCATTATCAAAATCTAACTGAACCTGATACATATCTTCAACTAAATAGATAAAGTCCTATAAGTCAGACGTAAAAGATATATACTCCACAATACAAGGAACATAACAAATCTTCTAAGCTGACTGTCTTCAAATACTGATGATGAGACAACTCGTATACTTTTATATTATTTAAAAGTGTAGTTATTAAATGAAATAAAATACGTGTATTAGTTTTGACCGCTATGTATTGTTTTATTGTTATCTATGTGTGATTATGGTGTATCGGGTTGTTCGCATAATTAATTATGAAGTTGCATTAAATTGTTTCACTTTTAAAAGTGAATTTAATGCAAATTTATTTGCACAAATATTTGGAATGTCTCTAAAATTGTTTTTATGGTTTTATAATTACAATAATTATTTTTGGGATTTTATAAAATTTAGAAATCAATATTTCATCAATTATTTAACCCAGTATGATTTTCTGATTTTATTTATTTGTAAAATCTGTATTCAATTCCAGAATTCTTCAAAAATTATGGAACTCATATTTATTGAAGTCCGGGATATTCTGTGAATTTTAAAAATTATTCAGGGAATTTTTGGGATTATTTTCACCCGCGCATTGTTTCGTTTATTTGTTAAATGCGGGTACAAGTCGCGTTTCAAAATTTATCTAATAATTACAAAGTTTATGTTTTATTAATTTCGGAATATTTATAAAAATTTAAAACTAATTTGGAAATTTTCAGATTAATATTTATCTGTAAGTTGTTTGATTAATCTCGAACCGCAAGGTGAAACTGGGCCACTTAGGGGATAGTATTTAGTTAATTGATACGTGTCACCCTCTTATAATTTTGTGTAACACGTGTTGATGGTTCAGTGGTTGTTAAAAAAAGAAAAAAATTGCAAAGAGAGAAACAAAAACAAATGAAGCAACTCTGTGTTCCTCTTTTCTGTGCTACTCTCTCTCGGCTATCCATTTCTCTCGCCTATTCTCTGCTCCCCTGTGCTTCTCGCTTGTTGCTTTGCTGTTTCTCTGCGGTTCGAGGCCACCGCCGCCGTCTAAACCTCGGTGAGGCTGGTGGTTTCCTTCGATTGTATATACATATTGATGTATCTATATGTGTGTATGATTCTCTGGGTTGTGGCTGCTTGTTAATCTTTCCGGCGATGCCCTGTATTTCCGGATTTAATTATCTTCCAGCCGGATGCTTTATTTCCTTTCTGTTCTTGTTGGGTTTCCTATGCTACTGATGCATGTGTGTGCGTGTGTCATTTGTGATGGCAGATTTTTTATTATTTTCTGATTCTCTGATGAATTGCAGTGATGAAATTCGAGTGTTATTTTGGTGATTTATTCGATTAATTTCTGAAAATTTGAAATAGATACGTAAAGTATTTACTCGAACTATTTGGTATAATATTTCGAATAAATTTCCGTAATTGTTTGGATTATATTGCAAAAGTTACAAATTAATCGGTGAAACTCGTGATCGGCACCCGAATCGGGTACCTCCGAGATTCGCCGCCGTCAGCAATGAATTTCGATGAGCTGAAGGTGGACTGTGATGATCGTTATCTGAGTCCTAATATTTTAAAATAAATAAATATAAAATGCGAATAATACTAATTAATTAGTTTGATCGGTGGTTGGGATTTGTGAAGTGATTTTAGTTGTGATATCGGTTGAATTGGTGGTTGGGTTGTTTATGTTGATTTGACGTCGAATTGCTTCGACGGGTAGTCCGATAAACAAAGGAGACACTGCCCGATTTCTAGGAAATTTACCTTCGGAAATACGGGAGTGTATCCGACGATTATCGGGACGTTGAGTGACTATATAAATACATATGTGTTTTATACGAAACTTGATTGCACATTGTGATGAAATAATTGCTAAAATCAATAACCCTAATTTCGTAAAATTACGAGTATACGTATTTTCTGAAAACGAACACCGAATCAATTTCCGGGAATGTGAACCCTAATTGTTGTGTGTATTATTATAATATGAGTAATTACGAGTCGGGATGTGTTATCGTATGGGTAGGTTGTTAGTGAGGATATTTCAAGCATACCTGGTCATCTAACGTAGGGTATTACGACTCTGTAGGTTCTAGTTGAAGGACTCCATATTTGATATCGAACTAAAGATAACCTAGTGATCAGTCGACAAGCGCAGCAAGGTTCCAAGTGAAGGACCTGAGCGTTGAAGTCAGATCCAGGATAGTTTGATAGTAAGGCGATAAAGCCGCGTGTCCAAATCAGTCCAAGGTCAATCAAGGATAGTCGTAAGCTCTGCAAGGCAAGTACCCCTGACCATTATTTTATGGTTTAGTATATATGAATGAAATGTTGTTTTATTTTTGAACAGGAACATAAACGTTTTAAGTTACGTATCCCTTGTCTTTGAAAATGTTGTTAAATATGTGTTTTTGGGGAAAAGTAACTTCTGAAAATACATATCTCTAAAGTGTGATTAAAAATGGAAAAGAGGTTTTGAATAGTGTGCTGTGACAGAATTGATTTTAACAAGAGATAGGTAAAAGTGATTTTGAAACTGGATAAAACGAATCAGATATCGGATAACGTTGTGTAAGTGGCTAATTCAGTTGCGCGCATTACATAACCGATTAGTCCAGCATAGTTAATCAGAGACCTAGCTAGTCTTTGCGAATCCGGTGATTTTTTGTGAAAGCCCGATCAGCTTTCCTAGACATTTTGTGTGATAGCCCGACCAACTATCCTTGATAATTTGTGTGGAGTCCTGATCAGCCATCCCTAGATAACATCCAATACATATCTGATTGTGATTTTGTGGTTCCAGTAACGGAACAAGTGATTGTGGTTCCAGTAACGGAACAAGTGATTGAGGTTCCAGTAACGGAACAAATGGTTTGGGTCCCCGTAACGGGACAAATGGTTTTATGGTTCCTGTAATGGAACGAAAGGTTTATAAATGAAAATAACATGCTAAAATTGAACTCTGGTTTTTATGCACAGCATACGACTGTTGATTTTGTTTTACAGAGCATGCTAGTTTTGATATCCAGTTTATACCTGTTTTATATGTTTCTAACAAGTTATGAATTCTGTTGCTATAACTATTTTACTTTAAATCATTTTTACCTGTTATTCATATAGAGGTACTGCTGAGCAATTGATTGCTCACCCTTGCAGAATGTTTTATATATGTATTATAGATGCCTAGAAGATTCTTCCACAGTAGTCAGGGCAGAGTTCCAGTGCCTCCCGTATCAGGCTCCTCTGAGGTAGTTGTGTTGGAACAAAGATGGTCTATTGAGTTGCTGTATTAAGTTAGCTGTGTCAGAATGGTTTGTGTAGGTTGGTGTTGTAATAGTTGTAGCCTAAATCATATTTAAACCTAGAAAAGATCTTGGTAAAGGGGTCGTAGTTATATTTTATCACTGAATTGTTTATCTTATGGTTGTTGTTGATGACGTCAACTCCTGACCCCGGGGTTGAGGTCGTCACAGTTGGTATCAGAGCTACAGGTTTGAGTCCCTGATTTAGGTTAGGAGTAGAGTCAAAGGAGTGTAGGAAGGTTTATATGAACTGGTGAGTCAGCAACTCAATCGGAGGAGCGAGTCTATGAGTTTAGTCAAGGGTTTCGTAGATGTAACCCTGACATCTATTGAGGATTGGCTGGAACTGCCCTAACCTAGAATACGTTTCCTTCGTATATGTATTATTAGTAATGTCTGATAGAGATTTCTAATTTCCCTCTCGAGAATTCGAGTCTGATTGAGAGAATTCAGCTTCTGAGCAGACCTTTGATGTGTCAGCTAAAGAGACGCCAACGTTATTTCAAAATATCACATTTTCTATGTCAAAGAATGTTATTGGACCGATTGTGTGACCTTGGTTAGTTCGGATAGTATGATAAAGGTCAGTGGCCGCTATGACGGCCAAGGTTTATAGTGAATGTGGATCAGATCGGGAGGTGGTATCTTTGAACCCTTATACCTCTTTCTTGAAATGTATTTTGTTTCCAGAGTCATTGTATCTTATCCTATAAGTTGCTTACTTTTCCTGTGAGAAAGTTGAGAACTCGGAGTAAGCCACTTAGGGTTCTGTTGGTTCAATTATAAATCAGATTTCTCCCTCCTTATTTGTAAATCTCTATTTAAACATTATTTCTTTTCTCGGAGATTCTATCGGTTGATTGGGGAAAACAATACATATGAGTTGACCATTTGTCTGTGTGATAAAAGGGTCTGGTGGGACACCACTGAGTTATGTGTTGTGAACTATGCAGTACTAAGACTGGCCATCTTATGTACTTGTATGGTTACTCTCAGTCATACCTACATCTTCTTTACTGTTCCTTCTTATTCGATTCCCTTGATTCTTTGACTTTGAAATTTCATTTATAATCCCGAGGCAGTGAATTGTGAGTAGCTTTTGTAATTAGACAGTCTTGGTTATTGAAAGTAAATAAGAGTTGACTGTTTGGAGGAAATAGAAGTTTTACATCGGGTTGCTAGCTATCTCAGAAATGACAATAGTAGAGAGGATTCAAGATTCGATATTGAAGGTTGCAGCTTTAGAAAAGTTAACTCTGTGGAAGATGGGTCAATTGTAAGAGATAAAAAGTCGCCTTGGAAGGAATGGTTGATTGAAACTCAGACTAGTGCGTTAGCCAAGTATGTGACTCTTAAGTTCAACTTGACTTACGAGTTTACCCTTCTTGGGTGATGCCTAGTATAACCCGTCTAGCTTTGCGGTATATGGAATTTGTTAGTGTTATATTTTAATGGTGCTGGAAGGTTGCTCAGTTGTTGTTATATTGAGAGGGCATGTTTTAATATTTAGTACCTTTATATCCCAGTTTTCTGCACTATTGTTGATTCTGCTACTGTTATTGTTGCTAGTGTTGTTATTCTAGATATCTTTTATAAATGGATCCTAAGAATAAAGACATGGGTTCTTTGATTGGGCAGCATTTTCCTGACACAGGTGCACCGTTTGAATGGTGATATTTTGTTATACATCCTCGTTATGTTTTTGAATAAATTTCCTGTTATATTTCAGGAAAATGCCACCCAGTCTAAAAAAATGGTAGTAGTTTGGCGGAGGGTCTAGTTATAAATGAAATTCTAGACTTGTTACGCCAGCAACAGCAACAACAGTTGCAGTTAATCCAACAGATTCAGCAACAACAACATCAACAAGGAGAGCTAAACCAAAATACCAGTTTTAAATCCTTTCAGTCTGTTAAGCCCCCAGAGTTCAAGGGCGAAGTGGATCCTGTTGTTGCCAGAAATTGGCTGAAGGAAATGGAAAATGCATTTACCCTCACGCAAGTAAGTAATGATCTCAAGACCGATTATGCGAGTTACTTTCTTAAGAATAAAGCAAATTATTGGTGGGAATCCACTCGAGCGTTGAAAGGGGAAGGCCCTGTTTCTTGGACAAGATTTACAAAATTATTCTTGGAAAAGTATTTTCCCGATGGTTTAAGGAATCAGTTGGAAGTCGAGTTTCTAGAACTGAAACAAGCTAAAAGAAGTGTGTTGGAGTATGAGGCCAAATTTACAGAATTGGCCCGATTAGTTCCTGAGTATGTAAGTACGGAAATTCAGAAAGTAAGGAGGTTCCAACAAGGGTTGAAGCCTGAAATTCGCAGAGGAGTTGTGGCATTGCAACTCAAGACATACTCCTCTATGGTTCAGGCCGCCCTGGTAATAGAAGGTGACCAGAAATTGGCTTTTAAGGAAGAGAATAATTAGAAAAGGAAGTCTGGTGGTGCTATGGACAAGGCAGATCAAGGAGAATCTAGTCAAGAATTGCAGAATCAGTTTGGCCGAAGCAGGAGTAAGAGATTCTGGAGACAGAGTTTCTCTCAAGCTAGGTCTAGTGCTACTTCAGTTGCTTTCACTCCAACCCAGTCAGTCAAGTTAGCAGTGGATTGCAAGTCCTGTGACAGGAGACACAGTGGTTCGTGCAAAAAGAATGTGCAATGTTTCAAGTGTGGACATAAGGGTCATTATGCATCGGAATGTAATCCAGAAAATCCAGGAGTTACGTGTCATAATCGTGGAAAGGTTGGGCATATTGCAAGGAGTTTTAGAACGGTTATTCAAGAAACTTCATCCCAAGGGCCAACATCTAGCACAACTGGAGGCAGAACTTTCAAAAGGACCAAGAGATCGAGCATTTAGAAGTTGGACGTGGTTGCCGTTGATTTGACACCCCTCGAGCTAGAAGAGTTTGATATGATTTTAGGATCGGGTTGGTTGTCCTGCAGTATGGAAATGAGTGGTTTAGAAGAAGCGAAGTGTAAACTGTATAGAAGCCAATAGTAATGTAAGTTTCTGGATGCAAAAGCAATATAAGAAGTTCTTCCAATCATGCGAGAAAAGGAGTAATAAGCTAAGGATATAAGGTAGATCCATCATGAGTAAAGATGCGAAGAAGAAAATACTTAAGTTGGAGGAAGTTTGAGTAATAAATAAATGCCATGGAGTCTCTAGAGGCCAGTGGAATGAAATACTTAGTTCAATAATGGTGAAAGTTACTAGAAAGGGAAATGAGCTTACCAGATATAGTTCCTTGGGCTGCGCAAGTGATGTTGTGGGAAAAAAGGATGAAGTTATGAGATTATGTACTGATTATTAGGAGTTTAACAAAATGACGAATAAGAATAAATAACTTCTATTAAGAATTGATTACTTATGTGACCTAATTCAAGGAATGTGTTATTTCTCGGGGATTGACTTAAGATCCAACCTGAGGATATATCAAAGATTGCGATTAGAATAAGTTGCAAGTGTTGCAAGTTTTGGTGATAAAATATGGGATAACAAGTGTATAAGTTGTCTATAAGGAATTAAGGAACATAGTGTACAAGGAGTACTTGGATGGTGTAATTGTATTTATTGATAACATCCTCGCCCATTCAAGCACTACGAAATGCCAAGTTGAACACCTAAGGAAATGGCCGTGAAAAATTAAAAATTAGCAATTGTATACTAAGTTTCAAAAGTATAAAATTCTAGTCAAGAATTGATTATGAGCCCCGGTTGTTTGAGTAACTACCAACCAAGCAAGGTCCATTTAGGGACAGATGTCATGAGTAGAAGAGAAAAATTGAATGTGATTAAGATTACTGAGGAAATTGAAAAGAGTAAAAGTCAGAGTTCGAATACCTGAAGATGATAAGAAGTGAATATATGAGATTGCTTTCTAGCCTTGGCGGAGGAGAATGAGTAAGAGGTGTTCGGATGTTTGGAAACTAAGTTGAAAATGAGTACTACCTATAATTCTTAGACGAAGGGTCAAAGTGAGAAGATAGTTCAGACAATATAAGATATATGGAGAGTATATATGTTGGGTTAAAAAGGAAACTGAGGTAATACCCACCATGGATTGAGTTTTCAATGCTAATAGTTATCATGTTAGTAAGAGAATACTACTTTGCGAAGCCTTGTATGGACATAAGCGTGGGTCCTCATTCTATTAAGAGAAAGTGGGAATAGAAATATTGTTAAGTCTTGAGCTAATTCAGTACATCAAGAATGTAGTGATGTTGATTCGGAAAAGAGTTGAAACCGTTCAGGATAGACAAAGAAAGAAAGTGGATTTGCATCAAAAGAATATGAATATATAGAATTAGGATCGTGGTACAGGCAAAAGTTTCACCTTGAAAGAGATTGGTTAAGTTCAAATAGAAGGGATAAGTAGAGTCCTAAATGTAATGAACCGTTCGAGGTATAAAGAAATATGGGTAAAATTCTCTATGAGTTGGTGTTACCGCTGCAGTTGCAGTATATATATATAATGTGTTCCGCGTATCAATATTAAGGTGATAAGTATCCGATTCGAACCAAGTCATTGATTAGGAGCTAATGGGCTCTTATCCAAATTTATTCTGCGTGGAATGATTGATCCTAATCCTGGATCGTTAAGAGCGAGTCTTTAGGAAGGAGTTTATATCCATAATGAGTATGCTTTGAATAAATCCTTGAGTCGAAGAGTCTACCTGGAAGTTAGAGTCAGAACAGCTTGACAAATATCCTCACTTGATAGGTTAAATCATATTCTGAGGACAAAATCTTTTTAAGGGGGGAAGGATGTGACGACTCGTATACTTTTATATTATTTAAAAGTGTAATTATTAAATGAAATAAAATACGTGTATTGGTTTTGACCGCTATGTGTTGTTTTATTGTTATCTATGTATGATTATGGTGTATCAGGTTGTCCGCGTAATTAATTATGAAGTTGTATTGAATTGTTTCACTTTTAAAAGTGAATTTAATGCAAATTTATTTGCACAAATATTTGGAATGTCTCTAAAATTGTTTTTATGGTTTTATAATTACAATAATTATTTTTGGGATTTTATAAAATTTAGAAATCAGTACTTCATCAATTATTTAACCTAGTATGATTTTCTGATTTTATTTATTTGTAAAATCTGTATTTAATTCCAGAATTCTTCAAAAATTATGAAACTCACATTTATTTAAGTCTGGGATATTCTGTGAATTTTAAAAATTATTCTGGGAATTTTTGGGATTATTTTCACCCGCGCATTGTTTCATTTATTTGTTAAATTCGGGTACAAGTCGCGTTTCAAAATTTATCTAATAATTACGAAATTTATGTTTTATTAATTTTGGAATATTTATAAAATTTTAAAACTAATTTGGAAATTTTCGGATTAATATTTATCTGTAAGTTGTTCGATTAATCTCGAACTGCGAGGTGAAACCGGGCCACTTAGGGGATAGTATTTAGTTAATTGATACGTGTCACCCTCTTATAACTTTGTGTAACACGTGTTGATGGTTCAATGGTTGTAAAAAAAAGAAAAAATTGCAAAGAGAGAAACAAAAATAAATGAAGCAGCTTTGTGTTCCTCTTTTCTGTGCTACTCTCTCTCGGCTATCCATTTCCCTCGCCTATTCTCTGCTCCCATGTGCTTCTCGCTCGTTGCTCTGTTGTTTCTCTGCGGTTCGAGACTGCCGCTGCCGTCTAAACCCCGGTGAGGCTAGTGGTTTCCTTTGATTGTATATACATATTGATGTATCTATATGTGTGTGTATGATTCTCTGGGTCGTGGCTGCTTGTTAATCTTTCCGGCGATGCCCTGAGTTTCCGGATTTGATTATCTTCCAGTCGGCTGCTTCATTTCTTTTCTGTTCTTGTTGGGTTTTATGTGCTACTGATGCACGCGTGTGCATGAGTCATTTGTTATGGAAGATTTTTTTTATTATTTTCTGATTCTCTGATGAATTGTAGTGACGAAATTCGAGTGTTATTTTGTTGATTTATTCGATTAATTTCTGAAAATTCGAAGTAGATACGTAAAGTATTTACTCGAACTATTTGGTATAATATTTTGAATAAATTTCCGTAATTATTCAGATTATATTCCGAAAATTACAAATTAATCGGTGAAACTCGTGATCGGCACCCGAAACGGGTACCTCCGAGATTCGCCGCCGTCAGCAATGAATTTCGATGAGCTGACGGTGGACTATGATGATCGTTATCTGAGTCCTAATATTTTAAAATAAGTAAATATAAAATGCGAATAATACTAATTAATTAGTTTGATCGGTGGTTGGGATTTGTGAAGTGGTTTCGGTTGTGATATCGGTTGAATTGGTGGTTGGGTTGTTTATGTTGATTTGACGTCGAATTGCTTCGACGGGTAGTCCGATAAACAAAGGAGACGCTGCCCAATTTCCGGGAAATTTACCTTCGGAAATACGGGAGTGTATCCGACGATTATCGGGACGTCGAGTGACTATATAAATATATATGTGTTTTATACGAAACTTCATTGCACGTTTTGATGAAATAATTTGCTAAAATCAATAACCCTGATTTCGTAAAATTACGAGTATATGTATTTTTTGGAAACGAACACTGAATCAATTTCCGGGAATGTGAACCCTAATTGTTGTGTGTGTTATTATAATATGAGTAATTACGAGTCGGGATGTGTTATCGTATGGGTAGGTTGTTAGTGAGGATATGTCAAGCATACCTGGTCGTCTAACGTAGGGTATTTCGACTCTGTAGGTTCTAGTTGAAGGACTCCAGATTTGATATCGAACTAAAGATAACCTAGTGATCAGTCGACAAGCACAGCGAGGTTCCAAGTGAAGGACCTGAGCGTTGAAGTCGGATCCAGGATAGTTTGATAGTAAGGCGATAAAACCGCGTGTCCAAATCAGTCCAAGGTCAATCAGGGACAGTCGTAAGCTCTGCAAGGCAAGTACCTCTGACCATTTTTTTATGGTTCAGTATATATGAATGAAATGTTGTTTTATTTTTAAACAAGAACAGAAATGTTTTAAGTTATGTATCCCCTGTGTTTGAAAATGTTGTTAAATATGTGTTTTTGGGGAAAAGTAACTTCTGAAAATACCTATCTCTAAAGTGTGATTAAAAATGGAAAAGAGGTTTTGGATAGTGTGCTGTGACAGAATTGATTTTAACAAGAGATAGGTAAAGTGATTTTGAAACTGGATAAAACAAACCAGATATTGGATAACGTTGCGTAAGTGGCTGATTCGGTTGCGCGCATTACATAACCGATTAGTCCAGCATAGTTAATCAGAGACCTAGCTAGTCTCTGCGGATCCGGTGATTTTGTGTGAAAGTCCGATCAGCTTTCCTAGACATCTTGTGTGATAGCCCGACCAACTATCCTAGATAATTTGTGTGGAGGCCTGATCAGCCATCCCAATATAACATCCAATATATATATATCTGATTGTGATTTTGTGGTTCCAGTAACGGAACAAGTGATTGTGGTTCCAGTAATGGAACAAGTGATTGAGGTTCCAGTAACGGAACAAATGGTTTGGGTCCCCGTCACGGGACAAATGGTTTTATGGTTCCTGTAATGGAACGGAAGGTTTATAAATGAAAATAACATGCTAAAATTAAACTCTGGTTTTTGTGCACAGCACACGACTATTGATTTTGTTTTACAGAGCATGCTAGTTTTGATATCCAGTTTATACCTATTTTATATGTTTCTAACAAGTTATGAATTCTGTTCCTATAACTGTTTTATTTTAAATCATTTTTACTTGTTATTCATATAGTGGTACTGTTGAGCAATTGATTGCTCACCCTTGCAGAATGTTTTATATATGTATTGCAGATGCATAGGAGATTCTTCCGCAGTAGTCAGGGAAGAGTTCCAGTGCCTCCTGTATCAGGCTCCTCTGAGGTAGTTGTGTTGGACCAAAGATGGTTTATTGAGTTGCTGTAGTAAGTTAGCTGTGTCAGAATGGTTTGTGTAGGTTGGTGTTGTAATAGTTGTAACCTAAATCATACTTAAACCTGGAAAAGATCTTGGTAAAGGGTCATAGTTATATTTTATCACTGAATTGTTTATCTTATGGTTATTTTTAATGACGTCAACTCCTGACCCCGGGGTTGAGGCCGTCACAGATGACATCCAAATGTTGATGATATGTCAAATCCTGACGATACATCAAATACTGATGACACCCGAGCAGCCAGATCCTGAGCTTCTTTTGATCATTGAGACTTCAATATGTAACAAATTGTATCCAAAAAAGTGAGCAATTACCTGAGAAATAGATAAGGCAAAATCTGTAAAGAATTTCTCTGTTCTTGTATTTCAACTTGTAAGTAGCTGTGAACAAATTTGTTACTCAGAGTTCTCAACTTAATATATATCTCTGGTGGAAAAGTTCAATCCACCAGAAAGTTTTTAAATAATTGTATTTGATTACTTTGTGATTTGATTTCTTTACTACTTTCATTCTACACCATTGCTAAATCAAACATAGTTATATATTAATAGTAGTGTTGGGGTTATACCCAATATGTGGTATGGGCTTGGTGATAAAAGACATAACTGGATTGGGCAATAATTGTATTTGTTGACAATTATTATCATAATAGGATTGACTAATAATTGTATGTGTTGACAATTATTATCATAATGGGAATGACTAATAATTGTACGGGTAGACAATTATTATTGTAATCATATTAGGTATGTCTTGTTGGCTAAGTTTGTGATGACTATATATACATAGTCATGTTATTATTTTGATGTATACTTAAGAGATGTAGTCGTCTTAGTTTGTGACACCATTGATGTGTTATGTATTGATGTATTATTGATAATTGTTTTGATTAATAATACAAGTTGAGATGTGGGTTTTTCCACGTCAAATATATTGTTGTGTGTTTGTGTGTGTACTCTGTATTGGTATAATTGAATCTCGAATATATATGTGTGTGTGTGTGTTTCCTCATAACAAGTGGTATCAGAGCCGAGGTTTGAGGTTCCTGATGAATTGGGTTGGAGGAACGTTCGAGGTTAAATTGGTATGGTGGAGTACGTTGATGGATTTGCTGACACAGTTACGTGCGGTATGGCGGTTGACTTGCACCGTGGATCAATTTGTTCAGACTTGGGGTGGAAGATGGACGGGAACATTGCAATAATTTTAATGGTTTGATGGTTGATCGACCAGGTGAAAAGTTTTGGATGATACTCGTGATGTTCTTCAAAAGAGGCCGAAGGATTGTGAAAGCAAGGATCGAGTGACTCAATACTGAAAAGAGGCACTCGTGGTTGATGCACGTGATTTTATGGATGGATATGCCATTAGGATGAAGAACGTTAGTTTGGAGTTATTGGAGGTCACTATACAGTTCTTAATGATTCTCAAAAGTTGGAAGAACGAGATGAATGGATTCTTGTTCGAGGGGAGGTATCGGCGAACAGACGTTGATGTTTTGATGGTTACCATTCAACCTAATCTGGAGTATTGGGTTGAAGGGGAGGATTATTGGGGTTATACCCAATATATGGTATGGGCTTGGTGATACAAGACATAATTGGATTGGGTAATAATTGTATTTGTTGACAATTATTATCATAATGGGATTGACAAATAATTGTATGTGTTGACAATTATTATTATAATGGGAATGAGTAATAATTGTATGGGCAGACAATTACTATTGTAATAAGATTAGGTATGTCTTGTTGGCTAAGTTTGTGATGACTATATATACATAGTCAAGTTATTATTTTGATGTATACTTAAGAGATGTAGTCGTCTTAGGTATCGCGTGGGAAATACTTGAGCATTGGTTGGCTCAAGTATCAGTTTGGGACACCATTGATGTGTTATGTACTGATGTATTATTGATAATTATTTTGATTAATATACAAGTTAGGATGTGGGTTTTTCCACGTCAAATATTTTGTTGTGTGTTTGTGTGCGTACTCTATATTGGTAGAATTGAATCTCGAATATGTGTGTGTGTGTGTGTTTCCTCCTAGCAAGTAGAAATGTTCTTAAAATTAAAAAAAACACCAGAATGACATTCAACCCCTCCTTCGGTAATTCTTGTTTAGATTGTTTGGGAATAACAATTGGTATCAGAGCAAGCTCTTGAAGAACTAAGAGTTTAAAGATCACAACAACTAACAAGATGAGCAGAAAAGATGTTGGAGTAAAGATTCCATTTCTGGACAAAGACAACTATCACCTTTAGAAGGTGAAGATGCACCTGCATCTCCTATATCAAGATAAAGCATATGTGGACTGCATTGAGAAAGGTCCACATGTCCCTATCAGAGCTTCTACAAGAAATGAACCATCTGTCCCAAAGCCTAGAGCAGAATGGTCTGATCCTAATATTGAACAAGTTCATAAGGATAAAAAGGCCGTGAACATTTTGTTTAATGGTGTTGATGGTGACATGTTTGACAACATCATAAACTGCAAAACTGCTAAGGATGTCTGGGACACTATTCAAGTTATATGTGTTGAAACTGAGCAGGTAAGGGAAAACAAAATGCAACTCTTGATTCAGCAATATGAGCATTTTCACAGTGAAGAAAGTGAGTCATTCACTGATATTTTCAGTAGATTTCAAAAATTACTGAATGCTCTAAAACTGCATGGAAGAATCTATCAAACAAAAGATTCAAACCTCAAATTCCTTAGATCTCTGCCAAAGGAATGGAAGCCTATGATAGTCTCATTGAGAAATTCTCAAGATTATAAGGAATTCACCTTGGACAGACTGTATGAGATTCTAAAGACTTATGAGCTTGAAATAGAGCAAGATGAGAAGTTGGAGAAAGGAAGAAAGAAGGGAGGATCCATTATATTAGTTGCTGAGAAAGAAAAGGAGAAGGGGATAAAGGTTGAAGTTATTGAATCTGCATCAAACCTTAGAGTTTGTGAAGGCAAGGGAAAAGGACTAGTAGCTGAACATGAGGAAAATCTTAGTCAAGATGACATGGATGACATAGATGAACATCTTGCTTTTCTATCCAGGAGATTTGCCAATCTCAAATTCAAGAAGAAATTTGGAGCAGCTAAGTCAAACAGAAACATGGTTGATAAGTCCAATTTTAAATGTTTCAAGTGTGGCTTGGCAAGTCACTTTGCAAATGAATGCAGAAAGTCTGATTCTGGTAAAAAGAAGTTTGAGCCTATTGATTATAAATAGAAATATTTTGAGTTGCTCAAACAAAAGGAAAGGGCTTTCATCACACAAGAAAATGACTGGGCTGCAGATGGACTAGAAGAGGATGAAGATACAAGCTATGTCAATCTAGCACTTATGGCCAAATCAGATGAAATAGAAGTCAGTTCATACAGCAATCAGGTAATCACCACTAACCTAGCACATTTATCTAAAGTTGAGTGTAATGATGCTATAAATGACATGTCTACTGAATTATACCATCTGCGTGTTACACTCAAGTCTCTCACTAAAGGAAATAATAAAATTAAAGAGAACAATCTGTTTTTGAGTGAAAGAAACAATGTGCTAGAAACTCAATTCATTGAGTTTGAAAAATTGAGAATAGAATGCAAGTTTGCTAAGGATGAACTAACTGAATCCTTAAAGAAAGAGGAGATTTTAACAAAGCAGCTTGAACGAGAATAGGATGTAATTAAGGCATGAAAATCATCTAGAGATGTTCGTGCTCAAATTACTGAAGTTTAAGGTATAGAATCTTTCTGTGATGCGGCCTGGAAAAAGAGCAAGGAAAAGCTTGATTCCAATTTGGTTGAAGGACTTTCAACGGATGTGGATTCGACGGATGATGAACATTATCCATCGAATAATCAAAAGGATTATTCGTCGAAAGACAATGAGCCACATCCGTTGAGTGAAAGTAAACCAGTCACCAAAGCTAAGCTAACTAAATTAAATAAAAAATATGGATCAGTTTTTAAGAACTTTATTCCAGGAGAAACAAGTCAAGTGAAATAGAACAAGAGAGTCAATGTAGGGCATTTGTCCATTAAGCAATTAAATGACATATTGGAGAAAATTGAAGTGAGAACAGAGTCTAAAAAGAAAAAACAATAGAAATGGGAAAGTAGGAATTAACAAACACAACAACTACACACCTGATAAATATGCACCAAGAAAAACCTATGTTAAGTGTGGTAGTGTTAATCACTTGTCTGTTAATTACAAAATTGCTATGCCTGCTCCCATGTCTGCACCTCCTTCATTTCCCAGCATGCCTACAATGCTTGTGAATGTTATGCCTGCACATAATTTGAATGCACAGTTTGCTAATATACCATTTGCACAAAATCCTTAATATACTGCATTTATTATGCCACAAATGCCATTTAGGATGCCTTACTGGAATAACATGTTTACACAAAATATGCATTTCCATGTTAATCAGTCTGTGCATGATAATTCTGCAATGATGAATGGTTTTAAGGGTTTTATTCAATTGACTAAGGATGAATCTCAAATACCTAAGTCAAATGAAGACAAGCCTAAGAAAAAGGCTAACAAAATAGGACCCAAGGAAACTTGGGTACCAAAATCAACTTGATTTGATTTTGTTGTGTGCAGGGAAACAGAAAGAATCTTTGGTATTTGGATAGTGGGTGCTCAAGGCACATGACTGGAGATTCTACCCTGCTCACTGAGTTCAAAGAAAGAGCTGGCCCAAGTATCACTTTTGGAGATTACAACAAGGGTTATACCGTGGGATATAGCTTGATTTCAAAGGATAATGTCATAATTGAAGAGGTTGCCCTAGTGGATGGACTCAAGCACAATTTGTTGAGTATTAGCCAGCTTTGTGACAAGGGCAACTCAATTACATTTAATTCTAAAGCATGTGTTGTGACCAACAAGAGAAGCAACAAAATGGTTCTCACTGGAGTGAGAAAAGGAAATGTGTACCTAGCTGATTTCAACTCATCAAATGCAGAATCTGTCACTTGTCTGTTTAGCAAGGCAAGTCAAGATGAAAGTTGGCTATGGTACAAGAAGCTATCCCACCTTAACTTTAAGACTATGAATGAGCTAGTCGAGAAAGATTTGGTAAGAGGTATTCCACAAGTGAAATTCTCAAAGGATGGAATGTGTGATGCATGTCAAAAAGGAAAGCAAATCAAGGCATCATTCAGAAAGAAGTTTGATTCAATAATTGAAGAACCCCTACAATTACTGCACATGGACTTATTTGGACCAGTAAACATATTGTCAATCTCAAAGAAAAGGTATTGTCTAGTAATTGTGGATGATTTCTCAAAGTTCTTTTGGACATATTTTTTCAAGTCCAAAGATGAAGCTAGTGAAATCATCATCAATCACATAAGACAAGTCAACAATCATCCTGATTTCAAAGTAAGAAGAATCAGGAGTGACAATGGAACTGAGTTTAATAATTCTATGATGAGATCATTTTGTAAAGAGAATGAGATCATGCATGAATTCTCAGCAGCAAGAACCCCACAACAAAATGGTGTGGTGGAAAGGAAAAACAGATCTCTTATTGAAGCTGCAAGGACAATGCTAGAAGAATCAAAGTTACCAACATATTGTTGGGCTGAAGCTGTAAATACTGCATGCTACACTCAGAATATTTCTTTGGTTAATCAAGCAAAGTGCATGATTCCCTACCAATTATTCAAGAATAGGAAGCCAACACTAAACTTTCTTCATGTCTTTGGTTGTAAATGCTATATCTTAAGAAATCAAACTGATCTACATGGGAAGTTTGATGCCAAAGTAGATGAAGGCATCTTTGTTGGATATGCTGTTGGAAAAGCATATAGAGTCTACAATCTTGTAACCAACATTGTTATGGAATCTGTACATGTTGTGTTTGTTCTGTAAGACATGCATGTACTTTAACAAGACTAAGTCAAATTGACAACCCTAAGTAAGTTGTATTGTAATCTTAGTTTACATTTGTACTTGTAACATTTAAAGTCTGTAAAAATGTAAAAGAGCAGACTGAAGTCTTTTTGTTTAAACAGTATCAAGCCTAAGGATTCTATCTGAAAGAAGATCAAGAAGATTATACCTTAGAAGAATTTTAAAGAAGCATGGAGTTGAATAAATCTATTTGGATAAAAATATTTTAAGTCAAGATCTCTACAAGTCACAGATTTGGTGTTATAGAGAAGTCACTCGAGAACTCCAAATGACTTATCGAGAAGTCAGAAAAGCTTATAGAGAACTCACAAAGATATCGACAAGCCAAATTGAAGGCATGAAGATTGGAGATATCGACAAGTCATTTTTTCACTAGAGAACTCAGAGTTATCGACAAGTGAATATTCATTAGAGAAATCTAAGTTATCATAAGTCAAATTCCACTAGAGAACTCAAAGAAATCGATAAGCTAAAATTCACTAGAGAACTCTGAGTTATCGACAAGTCAAATTTGACTAGAGAACTCTGAGTTATCGATAAGTCAATAAGCCACTAGAGAACTCAGAGATATCGATAAGTCAAAGTGAAGATATGAAGAATAGAGATCTCGACAAGCAAAATTCTCTTATAGAGAACTCAGAGACCTCTACAAGTCAAATTTACTATGGAGTATTAGAGATCTCGATAAGCCAATATACTTATCGAGATCTATAGACCAAATGGAGATCTCGAGGTAAAATCTCAAAGTACAAAATTGCAGACCAGTTTAATATCCAAGATCTACAATCAATAAACAATCCAAACAGCTGGATTGACTAGTCTACAAAAAGCAGCTTGAAGGATGTGCAAGATCAATGGTGACGATTAACTGACAAAGGAAGATCAAAGTAAACACATGATGCTAAGATATGCTAAGCCAGAAATGGAAGATACACTTTTCCTAAAATGGAAATGACAAGTGACAGTTTACTAAAGTTAATAGCATGTCTTATTGTACAATGTGTAAACAAGCAGTTAACTAAATTATAAAGTTAACTCTGGTCCTTTAGTCAGTTGTAACAATTTTTTTTAGAAAATCTTGTAACACTCGCAAGAAGAAGCTAAGCTCTTTATCAATAAAGAGCCTAGAAATTTTGTAGCAAAACATTCTTAATTTTAATATAAAATTAAGTGAGTTTTGAAAAGATCTGTGTTCTTATTATTACATGTTTAATTTTTACAGTAACACATTTTACTATAAGATTTAATTTACTTTGTTCAACCATAAAAAGTTCAAGAAAAGCATAAAAATAGAAAAACACATTAACCCCCCCCCCCCCTCTGTGTGTTATTCATTTCCTAACAAGTGGTATCAGAGCAAAATCTGAAAGTAAACAGATTCAAGATCTTGGAAGAATTAATGCATAGAAGATCAGTAGCATCAAAATTCATATATTTGATAAAGCTAACTACACTCTTTGGAAAAAGAAAATGTTGTTGTTTATCAGGATGGCTAGTCCACTCTATATTTAGATTCTCAAAAATGGGCCCTTCACTCCTATGGTTAGAGTTGAAGAATCAACCGATGGTGATATGGTCATTCCATCTCATTATGCTTCAAAAGACCCTTCTGAGTATACTGAGCCTAAAAAGGAGAAAGTTTCCCTAGATATTGGCTTGCAATTGATATTGATAGAGTCACTTGACAATGTGATGTACAACATTGTCAACTATGACACTGCCAAGCAAATCTGGGAAAAGATTGAAATACTCTGTGAAGGAACTGAGGAAGTTAGATCTAACCAAAGAAGAATACTGATTTTACAGTATGAGGGTTTCATGGCCAAGCCAAAAGAAAGTATAACTGATGTGTTTGAAAGATTCAATAAGATGATAAATGACTTGCAGCTCCATGAAATACTATGAAGCTGAAGAAGTGAACTTAAAGTTCTTGCTTACTCTCCCTGATCATTTGGAACAGAAAATCTCAGCAATCAGGGAAGGGAGAGACTTGAGCAGAATAACACTGGAAGTTCTATATGGAATTCTTAAAATATATGAACTAGAAATGATTCAGAGGAAATCATTGAGATCTGGACAAGGACATATTGTAGATGGCTCAAGTGCTTTAATTGTAAATGAAATCCAAACATCCAATGATGAACCAAGATCTCAAACTCCAGTTGCATCATCAAGTGAGCAAAGAACAAATGATTCACAGGAACAAGTCATTCAGGAATTGGAAGAAGATGAGTTCTACACTCTTGATGAACTGGATGAGCTAGATCAGTCAATGGCCTATTTGGCTAGAAAATTCTAAAATATTAGAGTAAAGAAGCTAAGATACTTCAAGGTTAAAGGATAGTCTTTCAACAAAGACATCAGCTGGAAAGGAAAAGGGAAGTACACTTCTTATAGCAAGAATGGTTATAAAACTGGATTTATTGATAGATCTAAGATAAGGTGCTTCAACTGTGATGAACTAGGTCATTTTGCTACAGAATGCAGGAAACCCAAGAAAATAAAGAAAGACAAAGCTTATCTTGAACTGGAAGCAAAGTATGAAGCTCTTCTGAAGAAACAGCAAAGCAAAGCTTATATTACAGATGGAAAAAGTTGGGATGATTCTCATAATGATGAAGATGAGGAAGTTGGCAACTATGCTTTAATGGCCTTGGAGCAAGGAGAATCATCCTCATCAAAATCACAGGTACCAACTCTCACTATGTAACACCCCCAGATCCGGGGTCGGGGATCCGGGTCGTCACGGTCTTTCTTTCCACAATATCACTTCACTTAATTAATAATAATAACCTTATGCTGTGACCCCACACTAACACACACCACAACCCGTTATAGTCTCAGAGATGAAATTTAAATAAGTACAAGTCTTTGAATCCACAATTTAAAAGTTATTACAACCCAAAATGATTACTTGATAAATTTACAGTTAATTGCCATTATCTGCCACAAGTTATAATTATACATAATTTGATTCTCAAAAATAGAATGCCTGATCTACCAATAGATCTACCTCTGCAGCTATAGCAGCCACAACATCATCGGGAAGACGCGGGATGCTTCCCACGCGCTTGCGCTGGGTCTGCTGGAGTCTGGCCATCTTTCCTAACTGTTGTTGTGTGATGAAGAAATAAAGCAAGAGTGAGCCTTACAGCTCGCAAGATAATATATAGTGATAACAATAATATAAGTATCTAAATGGATACTTACTAGAATCTTTTATCATGAGTAAGATAATTACTTACTAGATATAAGTAAAAACAAGGGATGAAGTTACCAAATACTTCACTATACTTATATCATTTATAAAGCTACTTGAACTACCACTGTTCAAAGTATAATGAGCTTTCAACAATTCATCACATAGATGAGACTACAAGACCAGATTTGAATAGATTAAATCTTTAAAATATCATCAAAATAAAATGAAGTTACGAGATACTTCATTTGATGCAAACATCATTTTTGAAAACTTGACCCTGCCAACACTCAACAATCGCCCAACCGTAGCCTTTTTATCGAAGTGCTCTGGGTAGTGTTGCAGAAATATCCAATTGGATGATGAACTCATTACGGGAGTTTGCCGCGCCAGGAAGACCACTTACGATGATCAGTCGTAGTAGTACAACCCCACCATTTTCTACATGTAGAGGAGAACCTGTCGGATTTACTTGTCAACCGAACACTGAACTCCTAAGGAATGGACCGCCTTAGCGGAACTTCCAGGCCATTTGGGCCAATATAATAAGGCTGGGCTGGCGCCACTCGACCACTTACGCCACTCCTAGTTCAGATGAAATCCATGACTCTGAAACGTAAAGCTCGTTCCCCCTTTCCCCAAGTAGAAACTTGTTGATACGGCTCCACCAAGAAGTCATATCTAGTTGGAAAGGAGAACTCACCGATATTTCCCAGGCGATGCCTGTTAATGGATTAACTTGTTCCAAGAATTTTACTTCCCGAGTGTTGGGTAAGTAATCGATTCATTTAACAAAACAACAACCTTGTTGCGAATATAAAACACACCACAGAGCCGGATCCCTCAAGTTTTGAGCGAGTATTTAAATCCCCTTCGAAAGGAGGATCTTAAATATAAAAATGAGTTTTGGGATCCGCTCTAACTTTTAAAAATCATTTTAAAGACTCGCAAAATATTTTTAAGAATGTTTGGAGTGATGCTGATTTAACAAAATAAATCAGTCCCAATATATTAGAAAATATCTGAATATTATTATTTAAATAATATTTCCATAAAGAATAATCTTTATAAAAATAATTGAAGTAGAAGTTTTGAAACTTATACTTGAAATGAATATTAAATAACCAAAGATATACTTATATGAAAGTACTATCTTTATTTGAATAATCGAAAATAAGTTTGATTATTGACACCTTATTCTTTAATAAAATAAAGAATATACCTCAGCAAATAATCGGAGTCATAGATCCTCAAATGAATATTCAAATAATATTCATTAAATAATATAAGCTGAGTCATAAGCCCTCGAATGAATATTCAAATAATATTCAATAAATAATATAAAAGAGTCATAAGCCCTCGAATGAATATTCAAATAATATTCAGATAAATAAATAAAAGGGTCATAAGTCCCCGAATGAATATTCAAAATAATATTCATTAATAAAATAAAAGGAGTCATAAGTCCTCGAATGAATATTCAAAATAATATTCATTTAATATAAAGGAGTCATACGCCTTCGAATAATATTCGAAATAATATTCAATAATAAAATAAAGTTAAAGTTATCGAATAAACCTTATTCGATTAATAGTTTTGAAAACTATGACCATATATATATATATATAAGTATATATATATATATATATATTTATTTATATCCATATATACAAAATCTACTCGGGATCCTCGACTCCCGGTTTTAGAAAATATTTTCACCTTTGGGTCCCTGTACTAAGGGTATATGCAAATTACCGCTATCCTCTAGCATAGGTATTATCAACTGAATCAACAGATATATATGGAAAGAATGCGAAACAGGCATGCATATATATATATACCATAGCAGCATGCTTCAATATATTGCATCATTTGCTAATTAACCAACATGCATCTATCGCAAGATAATGCAAATACATATATTCATCACAACAACAGTTATAACGGGTAGAAAACTTGCCTGAGCGACTGGGGGTTACGAATGGCTCGGGACGAGTCTGGTAACCTATAAACAACAAGTAAGTTGGAATTAAACCAAAGTCACTTGTAAATCTATACTTTAACTAACTTAGACTCTAACGCTTGTTTTGCGCTTACTAATTCTCTTAAGTCACTCGAGTACCCTCGGCTCCACCATTTTTAGTAATTTAACCTTTATGAGTTTTAAGGCGATTCCTTCGCGAGTGTCTTACCAACTGCCTAACACTCTTACCATAATTGTTTCATACATTAATTAACCCTTTTTGGTCTTTAACCTATGTTTCAAAGTAAGGCGAGGGAAAAAGTTTCGTTCGCGAAACGCCGTTACTTAAAACGGTCGTTTCTCCTAAACCGTGCATCGGAATCGAACGAACTACATATCAAAACGAAGCTCGTAACATGAGCTATCTAAACATTGCAGTGGTCATAATCTAGCAGGGGGTTCTCGGGTCCTAATGCTATGCACAAAAACAGTCCAAAGAAAATCGGACGTTACGACGGCTATGTTTACGCGATTTCCCAATTTTAAACCATTCAAAACCAACCCAAATTCAACCTCAAATCCAACATACAACCAACATCCATCCTTATCACATCATAACAACCCCAACCAATTCAATTTTAACATTCATACTTATGCCTAAGCTTACCTTTAACCATACTTAAGTTCTTTTAAACAAAACAACAACATTTACCATTCCATTTCAATACCAATTCAATCCCAAACTCTAAATCACCAATATCAAGCTACAATATCATCCTACTAATCAAAATCATCTTATAATATATAGGAATCTAGGGTTTGGAGATGATATACCTTCCTTGAAGTGGTGGGAGGAGCTAGGAAGCCTTAAGAAGCTTTGAGAAGTCTTAGGAATGCTTGGATCATCAAGGAAAACAAGAAAAACTTCAAGTTAAAAACTTGAAAACACTATTCATAGTCTTCTTCTTTGATTAAATGAAGAAGATGGAGAAGGAATTGATGGCTTAAACTCATGATATAGCCCTAACTAAGCATGAAGATGATTAGGGAATTAACTCACCAATTTAGGAAGCTTGGATCTTTGATTTTGAATTTCTTGCTCTTTTGAATAGTAAAAAGCCGAGAGCTCTTCAAGAACAAGCCTTGGTTCTTTTTGATTTTGATGAAAATGATTTTTCTTGGCTTGGTTGGCTTGTTTTTGTGTTTGATTTAGTTAATTACCTTGTTGCCCTTGAATTTGTGTGGTTAAAAAGCCACCACACCTCCTTCCTTCCCATGTCATGCTTGTGTCATCCTCATGATGTCATCCTCCCCTCCTTGTCCTCTTTCTATTGGTTGGATGACATCATCCCCACTAATCCCTTTGATTAACTTCCTAATTATTTGCCTAATGACCGCTGATCTGTTATACGGTTCGCTTTACTTTCGTTCTCGTTTATCGTTTGAAGGATCATACCCGGGATCTTATTACTTAGGTTCCCTTAACCTTTCTCAATACATTATATTCCTTTTTATGATCCTCTATTGAAAGGCATATGTCATAGCCTACTCGTTTATTCGAGTATTTAACTCAACTCAAATAAGAATGTAATAAGTAAATAGTGGATCTATCATCAGAGAGATCTCACAAAGTAACATCTGTCAAAGAATAAAGAAACATTGTTCATCTGCAGACTTGAAGATTCACTGGAAGAAGTTCAAGAATTTGATCATGCCTCAGTGATATAAATCAAGATCGTGGATTTAATCAAGTGACAGAGATCTCGTCAGGGTATCATTTATTACAAGGATTCAATCAGAATATCAAAGTCAAGACATGAAGAAACGTCACGAAAGTTAGTCACTCATGAACCAGACAGTACATCGAGTGTCAGCATTGAAGTGGCGGAATTGATTCATAAGTCTCAGTGACTTTCAGAAGATTGTCAGAAGAATGGATGCTGCTAAGGGTTAGTATTAATTCTCTATTAATTAATTAAGTCATATAATTTAATTAAGAAAATAAATTATATCTGCAAAGATTAATTTATTGATTAATTGAATTAAATTGATTAATTAATTTAGAATTAATATTAAGGATTTACAAGATTTTAATTGGTTTAAAATCTGCTTAAATTCAGCAAGACAATTCATTTGAACTAGTATGACAATCGGTATGACAATTGATAGTCATACCGAAAGTCATGCCAATACATTTAATTGTCTTATTAGAATTTTTGTTTAGATTAAAATCTGTTATTAATTCAGCAAGATAATTTATTTGAACTAATATGACAATCGGTATGACAATCAATAGTCATACCGAAAGTCTTGCTAGCTCATTTTAATTGTCTTGCTAGTTGTAAACATTGTCCTACCGAAAGTCTCACAAGCTTAAAGGATTGTCATTCCAATTCAATCTACTCGGCTATGTTGTTTAAAAGAAGCAGAAGACCAGTTCATAAAAAGAAGGCAATCAAACATAATACATACTCAAGAACAAAAAGAAAAAGGAGCAGAAAAATATTACATCTCATCTGCAACTTCAAGATCAATTTCTAGATTGTAAAGTTAAATCCAATCAACTAGAAATACTTATCTTGTTCTTGTGTATCAATCTAGCGGATTAAAATCCCTAGAACTTAATCTCAAATCGCATTTAGCATTTGATCTTTTAATTACAAAAATAGAAAAAGTTCATGTCGAATTTATTCTAGATTTGTAATAATTGATTTGAGATTAATCCCTTGTAACCGATACCGTAGTTATAACACCTTTCAAGTTTAATAAAAGTTTTATTTAACTTGAATTTTGTTTCACAATTTTATTCCGCATTTTATTCGATTAAACGGTATTGTTTGCATTCAACCCCCCCTTCTACAAACAAATTGGGACCTAACAATTGGTATCAGAGCCTTCTGATTAACGTACAAATCTAGATCCTAGACTTTTGTGTTTCTTTCACTTCTTGAATTTTTTATTCACTCAAAAAATTCATAATGACTACACAAAAAGTTGGAACCGTTAAAATTCCACTTTTCGATAAAGAAAATTTTGTTATGTGGAAGAAGAAGATGCTACTGTTTTTATAGGTTGCTAATCCCAAATATTTGCAAGTGTTGAAGAAGGGTCCAAAAATTCCTATGGTTATGGAACCAGAGGTAATAGAAAATGATGTGGTGATCACCAAAGCGAGAACTTATGTGAAGGATCCTGAGGACTTCTCTCCTGCTGAAATAGAAAAAGCTTCCCTGGATGCTAGCCTTCAATTAATCTTAGTAGATTCCCTTAATCCCCTGATGAATAGACATATGATGAATTGTAAAGATTCCAAACATATCTGGGAAACTATTGAGATTATTAATGAAGGCACAGAGGAAGTTAGGGAGAACAAACTAGAAATCCTAACCTCTGAGTATGAATACTTTAAATCCAATCCAGGAGAAGGAATCACTGAAGTGTTTGAGAGGTACAATGCATTGATCAACAACCTGAACATTAATGGTAAATACTATTCCATCAGGGAGGTCAACAAAAAGTTCCTTTTAACACTGCCAACTCATCTCGAACATAGAATCACTGCCATAAGAGAAGCAAGAGATCTGAGTGAGATTTCTTTGGAAAGGCTCTATGGTGTGTTAAAGACTTATGAGTTGGAGCAGATTCAGCAGAAGGAAGTTTACGGGAAAGGAAGAGTGGTCAGCACATCTACTGCTCTAGTAGCTGATGAACAACAACAACAACCACAATATCAACATCAATCTCAATAGTCAGAAAGAATGGTACAGTCTTCCAAGGTTGAAGATAATGTGATAGTAGCAGAATTTGATTCTCCTACTACAAATCAATCAGGAGATGATTATTATTCCTTGGAAGAACTGGAGCAATTGGAGGATGAGTCAATGGCCCTGATTGTCAAGAGATTCTCAAATGTCAGATTCAAAAGGAATCCCAAGTTCAAGTACAAGTCCAACTACAACAGATTCCAGAAAGGTGGATCTTCATCCTCTAACACCAGCAGTGGTGGGTATAAAACAGGGATGGTTGATCGAAGCACCATTCGATGCTTCAACTGTAATGAGTTGGGACACTTTGCCACAGAATGCAGGAAGCCAAAACAAGCTAGGAAGAACTCTTACGATTCTAATCAAAAGAGTAAATCTGAAAGGGCGTACCTGGCAAAGGGAAGAAGCTGGGATGATACTGACAGTGAAGATGAAGAAGTTGGGAATCTTGCTCTCATGGTTAGTAATGCAAGCACCTCATCGTCAAGAAAAGAGATAAAATTTACTGATGCTGAATTAGTTTATCATCTAGGAGGTTCCTTAGATTGTGCTCGTCGTGATAATGAATTGTTAAATCAACAAATCAAAGACCTTGAGAAAGAGGTCAATGAATTAAGACTTGTGCACATTAATCAAGATAAACTAAAAGAACAAGTATCTTTTCTAGAGAATAGAGTTGACTGTTATAGACAACTCGAAACTATTCTCAAAGACAAGATCACCGGTCTTGAGGCTAAGGTTAAAGCTTACTTTAATTCTTGTTCGAAGTCCAAAGAGTTTTACAATAAGCAGGCTGTTAATCAAACACATGGAATAGGTTATGATTATAATGCTGCTATTGGAAAATTAGGCATAAACTCCCCTCCTCATGTATGTGCTAAAGGCAGGGAAGTACCACATGTGCTTAAGGGTGTTGATGAACCCCTCTATAAAGAATCAATTGTTGAACCATTTGATGAGACCTCTTTTATTATTCAAGAAGAAATCCGTGCTGAAGATAATGCTAATGGGAAAGCTGTCTCCAAGTCAAGTGTGTCAAAAGTTCCAGTCAAGGTTGTGAAAGCAACTGAGACTAACTCAGACACACATGAGTTGGATAACACAAATGCCATGTCTACCATGCATAAGTTGCCTATTATTAATCCTTCTCATAAAGCATGTGGTGTTCCTGATTGTATGTCTTGTGCTTTTAATCTGTTGTTTGCTTATTTTAATGGTAAGCATGTTTCTAATGATAAGACTACTCCTCGTCAGCATGTGAATAATAGAAAGCATGATAGGTCTAAGACTGCTAGTCCTCCTAAAGCTAGAAAGGAGATATTTGTGCCTAAGCCTAAACAGAAATTTGATAAGGCTGTTTTAAAGGTCAAATGTTCAGTCATTGAGAACGTTGAGAATAGTGAAATTAAGAATGTTGTTTTGCCTGATAAAGGCCAATTTTACAAGTATGCCGGACCCAGCCAAGCTTGGGTTCCGAAGAAGCTCTAATCCATTTGTATTGCAGGGCATTAAACAGGTACAACCGGTAGTGTGGATTCTTGACAGCGGATCGTCAAGACATATGACCGGAGATAGAGCCCTGCTATCAAATGTGGTTGAGAAAGTTGGCCCATTGGTTACCTTTGGAGATAACAGCAAAGGTTTAACGGAGGGATATGGCTGTTTGCAAGCTGGAAATGTTATCATTGAAAATGTATATGTTGTGCAAGGACTTGAACACAATCTGCTTAGCATTAGTCAGTTCTGTGACAACGGCTACAATGTTTTATTCGACAAGCTGAAGTGTCAGATTCTGCACAAGAAAAGTGAAAAACCCTCCTTAATGGGAATCTGGAAAGGAAATCTGTTCGTAGTTGACATGAACTCTGGAAGCAATCTTGAAGTCAATTGTTTCTATGCAAAGGCATCGTCAGATGAGAGTTGGCTATGGCACAAGAGACTTTCCCATCTCAATTTCAAAACAATGAATTCTCTTGTCAAAAGAGAATTGGTAAGAGGTCTGCCTCAGCTGGAATTCTCTCCAGAAGGACTATGTGAGGCTTGCCAGAAAGGAAAGTCAAAGAAAGCAAGTCACAAAGGCACTGACACATCTTCCAGAACTGGTGTTCTGCAATTATTGCACATGGATTTATTTGGTCCAGTTAATATCCTTTCTATGTCAAAGAAGTGTTACTGTCTTGTGATAGTTGATGACTATTCCAAGTATACGTGGGTTTTATTTCTTCACTCTAAGGATGAAACACCACACGTTGTGATTGATCATATCAAGATGATTGAGTTAGATTCTAACGTCCCTGTTAGAGCAATAAGGTCAGATAATGGGACAGAATTCAAGAATGCACTTCTCAATGGATTCTGTACAGACAAAGGGATTACCAGACAATTTTCAGCTCCTAGAACCCCTCAGCAAAATGGAGTGGTAGAAAGGAAGAATCGTACATTGATTGAAGCTGCAAGAACGATGTTAAGTGAATCAGGTCTTCCAATGTACTTTTGGGCTGAAGCTGTCAATACTGCATGTTATACTCAAAATCGAACTCTAATCAACAAAGACTTCATGAAAACTCCTTATGAGATTTTGAATGAACAGAAACCTTTTATCAAATACTTTCATATATTTGGTGCCAGATGCTTCGTGCTCAAGGATGGAGATGATCGTCGTGGTAAGTTCGAGGCAAAGGCATATGAGGGTATTTTTGTTGGATATGGAAGAAGATCATATAGAGTGTATATCATTGATCAACACAAAGTAACTGAAAGTGTCAATGTTACATTTGATGACACTAAACTCCCTAGTATCCAAACTAAAGATCCTTCTGAGAAACTGAAGTTTGATGATACGTCAGATTCAGAATCAGAACATGGTCAAGAACCTGAGGTTGTTGCTGGTGAAGAACCTGTTAATCCTGATGATACTCAAGGTAATAGTGATGGAAACTTTGGCAACAATGAAGATACCACTGCTACTGATGGAGAATCTTCAAGTCAACATGGCAACAACTCAGGGGGAGATGCTGAAGGATCATCTAGTAGGACACAACATCACAATGAATTTCAAGGCGAATCATCAAGATCAAATCTTCCAAGACAGACTGTCTGGAATAAAGCTCACCCTTTTGAGTTGATTATTGGTGATCCAGATGTTGGAGTCAGAACTAGACGTGCTACTCAAAATGAGTGTCTGTTCTCAGGATTTCTTTCTGAGATGGAACCTAAGAAAATTGAAGAAACACTGACTGATCCAGATTAGGTGATTGCTATGCAAGATGAACTCAATCAGTTTGAAAGTCAACAAGTCTGGAAACTGGTACCTAGGCCTGTACACAAGAAAGCTGTTGGTACTAGGTGGGTATTCAGGAATAAACTAGATGAAGATGGTGTGGTTACAAGAAACAAGGCAAGACTGGTAGCTAAAGGGTATTCTCAAGCTGAAGGTATTGATTATGATGAAACCTATGCTCCAGTGGCTAGACTTGAGGCCATCAGGATATTTCTGGCATTCGCAGCATTTTCAAACTTTAAAGTTTATCAAATGGATGTCAAGAGCGCCTTTCTGAATGGAAAGCTGGATGAAGAGGTATATGTAGAGCAACCTCCTGGTTTTGAAGATCCAGATCATTTGGATTTTGTCTTCTTTCTTTTCAAGGCTATCTATGGGCTAAAACAGTCTCCAAGAAAATGGTATGACACTCTCTCTGAATTTCTTATTGAAAATAGCTTTATTAGAGGTGTCATAGACAAAACTCTCTTTTCTAAAACACATAAGAAGGATACTATATTAGTCCAAGTCTATGTGGATGATATAATATTTGGGTCTACTAATGATAATCTCTGTAAGAGATTTGCTAAGTTAATGCACAGCAAGTTTGAAATGAGCATGATGGGAGAGCTGAAGTTCTTTCTTGGATTACAAGTAAATCAAAGGTTAGATGGAACATTTATTTGTCAATCCAAGTATCTCAAGGAACTCCTCAAAAAGTACAATCTAGAGGATTCTGCATCAGCAAGGACTCCATCAACTACAGCTGTCAAGCTTTGACCATGTGAAAACTCCATTAAGGTAGATGTCACAAGCTATAGAGGTATGATTGGCTCGTTACTCTATCTTACTGCAAGTAGACCAGATATTATGTATGCTACATGTTTATGTGCAAGGTTCCAAGCGGATCCTAGAGATATTCATCTCGTTGCTGTTAAACGAATCTTAAGATATCTTAAGGGAACACCAAATCTAGGTATTTGGTACCCTAAAGAATCTGGTTTTAACCTTGTCGGATATACAGATTCAGATTATGCAAGAAGTGTTGTTGATAGGAAAAGCACCTCAGGAAGTTGTCAATTCCTAGGAAGCAGGCTAGTCTCTTGGTACAACAAGAAACAGCAAACAGTTTCCAACTCAACGGCCGAGGCTGAATATATTGCTGCTGGAAGCTGCTGTGCTCAGATCTTGTGGATTAGGAACCAACTACGAGACTATGGCTCTGTATTGAACAAGATTCCTATTTTATGTGACAACACAAGTGCAATAGCCATCACCAACAACCCTGTGCAACACTCGAGGACAAAGCACATTGACATCAGGTATCATTTTATTAGAGAGCACGTCATGAATGGTACTGTTGAACTATTTTTTGTTCCAACAGAAGAACAAATAGCAGATATTTTCACTAAACCACTTGACGAATCCACATTTACCAGATTAGTTGGTAAATTGGGCATGTTGAATAGTTTTAGTGATTAATTTAGTTAATATCTGAGATCTGTTCTTGAATGAATTTACAAATAAATTTTTCATAAATGAAAAATTCATTTGCAAATTTATGTTATCATTTTATCATATTTCTTGCTTATTTCTATGTAATATATATTATCTTATCTATTTTTATTTTCCCTTCTTGTTAATTTAAAATATCTCAGAATATTTTATTTTCTCTAAAAATATTTTTCTATGAATTTTATTTGCTAAAATTCAACAGAAATCTATTTTTGGAATAAAAATAATAAATTCTGATATATTGTCTTTGGTTCTGTAAATATTATAGGTCTGTATTTTAGTTTTGCTATTTTGTTATATAATTTCTGTACATATTTGAGTGTCTTTCTACTGAAATGACAATCGGCAAGACAATTGAAATTGTCTTGCTGAAAATCATTTCAGTACTTATATATATATATACTTATTTTCATATTAATTCTGTGTGAAATCCTTTTATTTCCAGAATGACAATCGGCAAGACAATTGAAATTGTCTTGCTGAAAGTCATTTGCGAATATAATTGTCATTTCAGTGTTTTTCAGTATAGTTTTATACTGGCAAGACAATCGGTATGACTATTGATTGTCTTGCAAGTTATAAACATTATATATATATATATTTTATTTTATTTTATACTGGTATGACAATCGGTATGACTATCAGATTGTCATACCAGTTATATATTATCACTTGTTTTATTCTTATTCTTTTCGGTTATTTTCTTTCTTTTGCCTGGTATGACAATCGGTATGACAATCCAGGATTGTCATACCAGCTGTTATATAAAGGCGTTTGTTGTTTTTTTTTAACCATCACAACAGTTTTCTTTTCTTTTAAAAATTCGAACAGTTTCCTCATTCTCTCTCTTCTCTCTCTTCGATCAAAAACATCTTCAAATCTGTTTTGATTCTCCTTTGCTCGAGTTTTTACTCAGCTTACTAATTCATCACTTTGTGGTATATACATACAAGTATATACATACAAAGGTGCTGTTGAATTTTTGTTAAATCTATATTTTATTTCGATTTGTGTTTGTTGATTTTGAGCATTTTTATTTCTTATTTTAATTTCTGATTTGTGTCGTTTGGTCTTTCAAAACTGTGTTTGTGAGTTAGGAATTTTAACGAGATACATTTCTGTCTAAATTTTTCGATTATAATTAATTTAATTCGAATTATTAAATAAATTTAATTAATTCGAATTTTCTTAATATTATTCTTAAAATTCTGAAAGCGTGTGTCTTATTATTATTTTAAATGGCTTTCAATTTCCAAATTGTCGCGCATAATCAGGTTGGTTATTTTAATCCGAAAAAATGTGATGTTGAAAAATTTAAGCCATGGATTAGATTTTTAAATGACCATTCGATTGTTAGCTCTGCTATTAAATCAAATGTGATTTTAAACGTCGATCTACTTAGAATGATTTGCACAACCTCTACTGTGGCCGATGATTCAAAATCTTTTTCATTCACCGTCGCAAACACACAGTATGTAGTTGATGAAACAGTCGTCAATCGTGCGTTAAATTTTCCACTAGACAATTTCTGTAATTTACCCTCTGAAAATGATATCACAAATTTTTTCAATGCTATTCACTATCAGGGGGTGATCAATTTAACCAAACTTTCTAAATCAAATTTGGTGTCTAAATGGGATATTTTCTTCGATACACTTTCCAAAGTGTTTGCCAACTGCACAAAATCCAATTTTCATAACATCACTTCCACTCTGCAGTATATTGGTCTTGCGGTTGTTTTCAATCAAAGGATCAATTTTGGCAAACTACTTTTTCCCATTCTCTTGAGACGTCTAACTTCTGCATTACGTGATCATTCTACAAATCGTAGGGTATCATGTTACTATGCTCGTTTTCTCATGCTTATAGCAGATCATCTTCTCACACCTGAACACAAAGCCCTTTTTGCTAACTCTGCAGTAACCGAACCCCCTCCAGTTAGCAAAAAGATTTACACTCGCCAAGACACAACCTTCAAATTCATGCAAGTTCCAGTACTTGTATCTACTTTCATGGCCACTTATATTCCTTTACCTATTTTCAATCTTCCCGGTCATGAACAGCAACCTCAACCTCCAGTGGTTCAAGCCACCCAGGCTCCTCCAACATCAGATGCTCTTCCATTACAGGTAGTAATTCCTCACTCTCACTCCCTTCCTACTTCTGTTGAAAGACCCCCAGTGGTTGATAGGGCTGACCATGAAGTTGTAGAACCATAGCTTCAATCCCAGGTCATAGAGCCAAACACAGAGTCACATTCTATCTCAACCTCTCCCCCACTGTCTAAAATGTTACCCAGGAGATTACTAGGAAGTAGTACATTGTTAAATATGAGTGAACCCTCAGCTCTGCCTCCTCCTAAGAAAAGAAAAACATATTCTGAGGCATCTGAAAGCCCATCCTTGTCCTCCCAACAGGACATGGACTTTGAAATGGCCAATGAACAGTTACTAGAGGCATTCTCTCAACAGGATGCATCTATTGAAATTCGCCATAGGGCCATGACATCTTGTACTGAGTCAAGCACAATTCCATTACTCACAATGGAACCATACACTTCCCCAGATCATACTCAGGACACACAGCGAGGAGTGCACGTAGAGTCGGTTACAGTGCCTGCCATAGTTACGGCAGAAGAGCAGTCACATGCTTCAGAGGGAAAATCTGACTCTCCGCCATCTTTAATAGAGTCATTTTGTCCCCTCCCAGATCCAACACCTCTGGCTCCCTTATGGGATTCTCCACTCGCAGATTTATCTGGAGAAAGTGGAGGGCAACTCGGTCAATCTATCCCTGAAGCAATTCAGACATCTATTCCAAAAGATTTGATAGTATTGACTGAGGATCGGGACTCGCGAATTCCCATTGCACCACCACTGACCTCTCTTGAAGAGGCTAGGGTGATTTTTAATGCAGGTACAGAAGAACAGCAACAGGAAGACTCCTCACGAGCAATTATATTGAGAGAAACACATGCACGTGAGGTGAGTGAACCAAACACGAGTGAAATTCAGGTGAGAGCACACACAGACACTGATACTGTAAACCTGTTAGCTCAGATTGCTGCCCTAAAAGAAGAACTTGCTAAAAGCCAAGCTGAAGCTCAAGCATTCAAAGCACAAGTGGTTGAACGGTCTTCTTCTTCCACCTCTGTCAACAATCAGCTTGCAATCATAAGGAATGACATCTCATATCTAAAGACCACTGTAATACCAAAGCTCAATTCTATTCAGGACACTCCAACTTTATCAGCTGATAACATATCCAACTTCTGCTCTCTACATACAAGAATGACTTCTCTTGAAGACCTCGTTGAGATGAATCATTCACTGGACTCCTCAAGATTTCTAAAGATATAGACGGGCATGGAACATCTCAATGAAGGGATGAAGCACCTATATTACATGATCAAGAATTCTCATTGCCCTAATGAAGAACAAAAAACTTATTTTGAAGGACCGTCTGGTGGAGGATCAGGCTCTGGAGGTGATGGAGGTTCCAAAGGAAGATCAGAAGAGGATCCCTCAACTAAGGGGGAGAAGAAAGGAAGTAGTGCCAAAGGGAAAGAAAAAGATACCTCTGCTGGAAACAAAGGAAAGGCTGATGATGTCTACTACAGTGGAGAACAGGATGACTTTGATATTTTTGACATTCTCACTGAACCAGTTCAGGAAGATAAAGATGGGTTATTTGAAGCTGAAGAGGAAAGTGATTTTGAAGATTGGGAAGAGGAAGATACAGTGGATCCTATGTTTGAGAAAGAATTTCAGAAGGAGCAGTCAGAGATGAAAAGAAAAGAAGCTGAACTCAAGAAGGTCTCTCAGATCATTGACAGGAGGAAAGACATACAAAGAACAGAAACTCTTCAAAAGCAATGTCTTCATGACATTAAGGCTCAAGAAAGGAGAAGAGATGTCAGACTAAAGATTGGTGAAAAATGGGATGAAGCTAGGAGAGTACTCGATATGCCTCAGCTGAGCACTAACAATGATAGGCAGTTCTTACATCTTCTTGACAAGCTGGAAATCTCAAATCCTAACAATGACATGTACATGAATGCTATCAAGACTGAAGTCTCAAGGATCACAGCTGCTTTTGATAGATCCCTAAATGAGATGAGCATTTTTGTATATTGTCAGAGTGAAGGATCATTCAAGGTGTCACTTCATCTATTTGAGAATCGTTCTTTGTCAGAGATTTGGGTTCTTTTAAACAAAGTCAAAAGAAGCTCATAATTGAATGAAGTTCTTCGAGAAAGGCTTAAAGAGTTTGCCAGCAGGGCTAGTCCTCAAGTGGTCAACAATCCTCATCAGGTGAGATTCTTTAAGTCTGATTGTCTTCAAATCTGTCAGCTAGATGTACAATCTCTTAAAGACTACTCAGCTAATCATCTGGTCTGGATGGAACATCATTTGAGAACTGCTGGATATTCATCCATGTTGAAGACTCAAGCTGCTGACTTGATTCAAGCTTATTGTGAAAAGAATGTTAAAAGGTACACTCAACTCAAGAATAAGCTGAAGTTAGTTGGAGTTCAACCAGTCAGACCAGCAAGCTTCACTTCAGAAAAGGATCGTGTCTTTGACAAGGAATTGCTTCAAGATTTAGAAGAAGGTGAAGTCAGAAGAGAAGACAACTGAAGTCAAGTAGCTCAAAACTCAATGTAATATGATTAGAGCTTTATGAATCAAGATAGTCTAATGTAGTTATATGTTCAGGCTAGAGGAACATCTATCTTATATTCACTTGTAAATTTCATTTGGAATCTGGAAAATGTTAAATATAATCCAGAACTTTTCTGCTATTTACTTTACATTACTGTTTATATCTTTTTCTTATTTGTTAGTTGAGTTATCCTCTAGGTATTTGTTGTTATTGTCTAACAAGCAAATAGGGGGAGATTGAAAGGCATATGTCATAGCCTACTCGTTTATTCGAGTATTTAACTCAACTCAAATAAGAATGTAATAAGTAAATAGTGGATCTATCATCAGAGAGATCTCACAAAGTAACATCTGTCAAAGAATAAAGAAACATTGTTCATCTGCAGACTTGAAGATTCACTGGAAGAAGTTCAAGAATTTGATCATGCCTCAGTGATATAAATCAAGATCGTGGATTTAATCAAGTGACAGAGATCTCGTCAGGGTATCATTTATTACAAGGATTCAATCAGAATATCAAAGTCAAGACATGAAGAAACGTCACGAAAGTTAGTCACTCATGAACCAGACAGTACATCGAGTGTCAGCATTGAAGTGGCGGAATTGATTCATAAGTCTCAGTGACTTTCAGAAGATTGTCAGAAGAATGGATGCTGCTAAGGGTTAGTATTAATTCTCTATTAATTAATTAAATCATATAATTTAATTAAGAAAATAAATTATATCTGCAAAGATTAATTTATTGATTAATTGAATTAAATTGATTAATTAATTTAGAATTAATATTAAGGATTTACAAGATTTTAATTGGTTTAAAATCTGCTTAAATTCAGCAAGACAATTCATTTGAACTAGTATGACAATCGGTATGACAATTGATAGTCATACCGAAAGTCATGCCAATACATTTAATTGTCTTATTAGAATTTTTGTTTAGATTAAAATCTGTTATTAATTCAGCAAGATAATTTATTTGAACTAATATGACAATCGGTATGACAATCAATAGTCATACCGAAAGTCTTGCTAGCTCATTTTAATTGTCTTGCTAGTTGTAAACATTGTCCTACCGAAAGTCTCACAAGCTTAAAGGATTGTCATTCCAATTCAATCTACTCGGCTGTGTTGTTTAAAAGAAGCAGAAGACCAGTTCATAAAAAGAAGGCAATCAAACATAATACATACTCAAGAACAAAAAGAAAAAGGAGCAGAAAAATATTACATCTCATCTGCAACTTCAAGATCAATTTCTAGATTGTAAAGTTAAATCCAATCAACTAGAAATACTTATCTTGTTCTTGTGTATCAATCTAGCGGATTAAAATCCCTAGAACTTAATCTCAAATCGCATTTAGCATTTGATCTTTTAATTACAAAAATAGAAAAAGTTCATGTCGAATTTATTCTAGATTTGTAATAATTGATTTGAGATTAATCCCTTGTAACCGATACCGTAGTTGTAACACCTTTCAAGTTTAATAAAAGTTTTATTTAACTTGAATTTTGTTTCACAATTTTATTCCGCATTTTATTCGATTAAACGGTATTGTTTGCATTCAACCCCCCCTTCTACAAACAAATTGGGACCTAACATCTATTATAATCCTTTAATTTAAATCCGTTTTATCCTGTTACCTTATACTCAATCCTTTCCGTATCTAGTGGATTTCCGGGAAAAATCCAAGTGTTCGGAAATTGGATTCTGACGATCTTTACATACACTTATATACCACATAGAGTACTAATAATATCCCAGAAGATCAATAACAGAACCCCTACATAGTATGGCATGAAAAGTTTTCCTCATTCAGCAAAAACACTATTCATAAGGGTTTCAAAATTTTTCCAAAAATTGGGGTTATTACAGTCTCCCCTCCTTAAAAGGATTCCGTCCCGGAATCAGATAGAAATGAATAGGGATACCTTCTTAGTATTGCACTTTCTAACTCTCAAGTCAATTTTCCCACATTGTGGTTCTACCATCAAACTCTTACTAGTTTGATAACCCTTCTCCTAAGCACTCGTTCCTTCTTAATCTATACCCTTCCTGGTTGCTTCATATAGGTTACGTCTGGTTGCATGTCTATGCGCTCCTATGCCCCTATTTGTCTGACATCCGAATTACACTTCCTTAACATTGATATGTGGAACACGCTATGAACTTAATACATGTTCGGGGGTAGGGCTAGCTCATATGCTAACTTCCCAAAACGTCTTAATATATCCAAGGGTCCAACAATTCGTGGACTTAGCTTTCCTTTCTTTCCGAACCTCATCAATCTTTTTTTTTCCAAGGGATACCTATAACATTACTAGGTCCCCTATTTCCCATTCCTTGTCCTTTCGTGCTCAATCAACATACTTCGTGTTCCCATCTTGGGCTACCACCAGCCATCCTCTGATTAGATTATCATATCCTTGGTCCTTTGGACTACTGCGGGTCCGAGCATCTTGCGCTCTACAACTTCATCCTAACATAAGGGAGATCAACATTATCTTCCCTCTAGGATCTCATAAGGCGATATCTCAATACTGACATATGATCTATTGTCGTGATATAACTTAATCCGCGTTAAGTGATCATTCCAAATTCTTTCAAGTCTATTGCACAGACTCTCATTATAGCTTTTAGCATTAGAGCTTTTGCTTCTCAATACCCATTCTTTTCTAGTTCGTAATCGCTATCACCTTCCGTTCCTAATATTATACTGGTTATACTTTTGCTCGTTAGCGTCTTATAACCTTTTAATAACCATGCCAACCTTAGTATCACGAATGTGTTTCCATTCCGAATACTACCACAACTTTATTACTCCTTTTTCAGCTGTTTCTATTTTCGAAAGCTTAATCCTTCATATAGAAGTAAAAGAATTTATTGAGAGATCACTATGATCATGAACACTTGTTATATCGCATAGTTAGTACAGAAGGTGGCCAGCCTTTAGTACTTGACAAGCAATTAAACAATAGATGGTATCCTACTAGGCTTCTATCACACAGATAGATAGTCATTCGACAATACCTCCCCTTTCTGGAAGGGTTGTTCTTCTCAGCTTACATGAAATGAAAAGAAGAGAAAAGAACGAATTGAAGAGAATTGTATATATGAAAAAAAATATACTGCCACAAAATATCTGGCTTGGAACCTACCTCTGAACTATAGAGGTTTGTCATAGGAGAACAAAACATATACGTATTTATATCAGCATCAAGTATTATAGCATCGCATTTCACATGCTTAAATATTTTTGCTATTTCGTCCATCATTCTATGGACCCATGCTCTTCCTCGAGCTTATACACAATCACCTTTGAAACTCCCTCGACATTGAAAATCGAATCTGGGATCTCATTCTAGACATCATCGTTACTAGAATTATATGTTTGTATCGCAACCTTCCTCGTATAGTCATACGACCCTCTATTGATAAGGAGAAATAAATATTCAATAGGTAAATACTCTACTTAATTAGTCTATCAATGATAACTTATACACTACCACGACCCGTTTAGTGGTACTCAATCTCAACATCCATTCCAATACAACTCTCAGGGTTGTAACCAGCTCATTACTCGCAGAATCATTGCTGCATTACTATGGTCCACTACTGACCTACTGTCGTCATTCATTTTCTATGAAGTCTTAATAGCTAACCATACAGAGTCCATACATGTCGTATCAAATCCTTCTAGGGAGGTAACATAATCACCATTTCTGATTCATGAAGAACACTCCTGATCCTGACATACATACATGACATGAAGCAGATAAAATTGCAGAAGAGTTTCAATCAAAGCAACGATAACAGGTTAATACAATTCTAAATCATATGCCTTAAATAGAAGACTTACTCAAAGGTTCGTCTAGTCCTTTTTGAAACATGGTCCTGGCTTATCTCAAGATAGGACCTTCTAAGATATATAGCCCGTTCATGGCGATTACACGAATTAAACCTTTACCAACTACTATTACGGTTGGGTATTGCACAGTCATCAGAAGGAATGTCAATCTTCCAAACCATAATACAACCTTCACAGTTTTAACCATCATCACTGTATTTTTTTGGCACAAGCGCCTATAATTATCCTCTTACCTTTAAAGTGTCGGCCACCTCTTTGGCCTTTCTTGATAGTAATAGTTCCTTATAATCAATGTCTTTTAACCACCTTCAACTAAATTTTCTACCTCATTTCCATCACAACTGATGTGAAGAGGTTTTCATTAAAATCTAATGAGTAAAAAAAAATCACCATTTTTTTCCATAAGTTATTGCCTCAGTCTTTAGAGGTTAATCACTGTCACGACTGACTCTCAATTATACTTAGAACATCTTAAGTCCTAATTGCCCTGAACAATTTCGACCATTACTGGTTCGATCCATACCTTCTCGTGGTTTAACACATGCCTCACTTGGCATCAATATAATTACGTCATATTTCCTTTATCAACATTTCTATTCTTGAGAAATTTGAATATTACCTATCTCCTTGTAAAACCTCTAAGGTTATCCTTCAATCGTTCCTCCTGTATTCCCTAGATACAGGGCATATCACAATACCATTTACTAATAGTAGAACCATTGTCTATATACTTCTGAAAAATTTCTCCACTGATTCTTAAAGGTTGTTGTTACCTTAACCCTTTCCCAATCATACTGTCACAACTTATACTGTCCCTATTAAGGGTGACATGCCAACCTTTATGCAGTCCCCTAGGATTCATTTTAAGTTACCAATGTTCTATCCTTAATTCCACCTTTAAAAGGTACCTGCATCCTTCCACGGATAAATCAAGTCATATATCCTTGATAGATTATCTTATTCATCATTCCCACCTCGATAGTCTATACCTAACTTCATAATAGCATCCTTATTCAAATTGAGGTCAATCCATATGGCCTCCAAAAGATAACAATGGTCATCCGCTTTTCTTTCCTGATTTGGTAATGATAACATGGATGTTCTGGAAGATATTGGTCATGTTCAACGTGAACTTCTTCTTAATAATTCCTTATTTACTTTTGTTGTTTATCTCAACAGTCACCTCAATGTTGGGATATCTCTCATACCTGGCGTCTCCCTTTCTGAGTATCGAGCCACCGGTCTTACATTTCACATTCTTGAAGGTCACTTCCTTCATCCAATTTTCTTAATTTCTTACTTCCTTGTCTCCTTAGTCTATCCGCGTCTCATTATTTACCCTTCGAATTATCTCAAGGTTTCATTGAATTCTCCCAACTTACAGGGGATAATTATATATGTATCTCTTATGCCTTCAACCATCTATTTTAACTCATGGTGAATCACCCTCATCCTGACGATTACATACTTTTCTATGTCTATTGCTACGAGTCTTTAGGGTTTCCTCATACCCAACTCCCTTATCATACCTCAAACTCTATTGCCTTTATATTCCTTTCCACTTCAGTTTCTTTTTATTTTCGTTTCCATTACAACCATTACATGAACCAACACTACATAAGCATTGATTTCAACCATCCCGTCATTCTGGATTCGTGTCCTCAGAATGAATCTTGACAACTTTTACATCTTAGATTCATAATTCATCATACTCGTCTGCTTTTGTTCTGGCTCTAAACCTTTTACACTATCTCCTTATCTTTGCTAATTACTTTCCCGAAAACAATTGACTGAACTTAAATCAGTTTATTCTAACCTCTGGCTCCGTGCCTTTCTTGGTCTTTCACCAGCGGGTGGTCTCTCTCTTAGGAGGGTAAGTGACAAAAACGGTCTTTTGTGGTTCATCAATCATTTTGAATCTCAAATGATTCCTATATTTCCTTTAGCCAGGCTCTTGCCTCGGCTGGGTCAGCCTGTTCCTTGGAACTCTGAGAGCTTAGCGATTTAAAGGTCATGAAAGAATTTTACACCACATTGTTTCCTCAAGGTGGTGGTTGGGAATAAAATATAAGTTCTGTCTAGACAGGTTCATGAATTTCCGTATAGGAGTACCGTCTCGGGTCTCCTTATCTCGCTCGACTTTTGCTTTCTTAGTCTAAATATTTCTTCCTACTCCTCATAATTAGAGTCATCTTTTAATTTAAAATCTTCATTTTCCACTTTATTATATTCCGGGTTCTTTCTTTCTTGATGGCAACCTCCCTGACTATCACATTCTGGGTTTGCCCTAAATCCTATTCCTCAAACTATGGCTCTCATCTAAGTTCTCATCCTTAAGCTCTTGAACTTTCGGAACCCAAATTCTATAGGAATACCTCATTATTCCCTTATCATCTTTCTCGGTATTAATCTTTTATCTAATTGTTGGCTTTCTGCCTTCATTCATCACCTTTTTCTGGCACAATATGCTCTTTTCCAATAATTCGGTCTCTATTGCAATCTTAAACAGATTTTTCGGTACCGGCTCCGGTTACCTTCACTACTATTTCCAAAATCTCTTATAAACTCTCCCAAAGACATTATCATCTTGAGTCTCTCCTTTTTACTAAGGGCATCAGCCACCACATTGGCTTTCCCCGAATGATAAAGAATCTCCCAATCATTATTCCTGATTAGATCTAACTGCCTCCTCTGGCATATGTTGAGCTCTTTCTACGTGAAAATGTACTAGAGCACTTATGGCTTAGGTAATTCTTGCACTTCTCTCCAAACAAGTAGTGCCTCCAATCTTTAGGGTAAAACTATTGCCACGAGCCTAAGCTCATGGGCGGGGATATCGAATTTCATATTACCTTAATTGTCTTGACATGTACGCGATTACCTTACCGTGCTGCATAAGCACGCACCCTAAGCCCTTGTGCGAAGCGTCACTACCCTTCACAGAATCTCCTTTTCCATCCGGCAACGCCAGCATAGGGGCCATCACCAACCTCTGCTTCAGTTCTTGAAAGCTGTTCTCGCATTTCTCTGTCCATTCGAACTTCTCAGTCTTACGAGTAAGCCGCGTTAAAGGGGCTACTATCTTCACAAACTTGAACGAACCTCCGGTAGTGACCGGCCAATCCTACCTCTGGTATTCGACCTAACCATGGTCATCAATTCATCAATGGTCCTTTATCCAATCTTGTCAGGATCCTCCATGGGATCCTCCTCAACAACTATCCCTTCTAGGACAACCTCCTCAACCGCTACATCCTCAATATCAACATCATCCGGTCCTACGTTAGGACGCTCTATCGGATCCATAATCTGATCTCCAATGAGTAATAAAACATCATCGCGTTGTTGCTCCTCAACCTCAGGGTTCGGAGTCCCGCTACTATATACGATAACGAACTACGCTTCTATCGCTACATTTATAAGGGTTCCCATAAGGGTTTTAACTGTCAGTACTACGTTAGGTAGTCCGACTATGAACTTGGCAAGAGTTCTTATTATCTTAGTGAACTTATTATCTTAACGTCCCATCATCTCTGAGGTTTATAACGCTTAGCTCTGATACCATTTCTGTAACACCCCCAGATCCGGGGTCGGGGATCCGGGTCGTCACGGTCTTTCTTTCCACAATATCACTTCACTTAATTAATAATAATAACCTTATGCTGTGACCCCACACTAACACACACCACAACCCGTTATAGTCTCAGAGATGAAATTTAAATAAGTACAAGTCTTTGAATCCACAATTTAAAAGTTATTACAACCCAAAATGATTACTTGATAAATTTACAGTTAATTGCCATTATCTGCCACAAGTTATAATTATACATAATTTGATTCTCAAAAATAGAATGCCTGATCTACCAATAGATCTACCTCTGCAGCTATAGTAGCCACAACATCATCGGGAAGACGCGGGACGCTTCCCACGCGCTTGCGTTGGGTCTGCTGGAGTCTGGCCATCTTTCCTAACTGTTGTTGTGTGATGAAGAAATAAAGCAAGAGTGAGCCTTACAGCTCGCAAGATAATATATAGTGATAACAATAATATAAGTATCTAAATGGATACTTACTAGAATCTTTTATTATGAGTAAGATAATTACTTACTAGATATAAGTAAAAACAAGGGATGAAGTTACCAAATACTTCACTATACTTATATCATTTATAAAGCTACTTGAACTACCACTGTTCAAAGTATAATGAGCTTTCAACAATTCATCACATAGATGAGACTACAAGACCAGATTTGAATAGATTAAATCTTTAAAATATCATCAAAATAAAATGAAGTTACGAGATACTTCATTTGATGCAAACATCATTTTTGAAAACTTGACCCTACCAACACTCAACAATCGCCCAACCGTAGCCTTTTTATCGAAGTGCTCTGGGTAGTGTTGCAGAAATATCCAATTGGATGATGAACTCATTATGGGAGTTTGCCGCGCCAGGAAGACCACTTACGATGATCAGTCGTAGTAGTACAACCCCACCATTTTCTACATGTAGAGGAGAACCTGTCGGATTTACTTGTCAACCGAACACTGAACTCCTAAGGAATGGACCGCCTTAGCGGAACTTCCAGGCCATTTGGGCCAATATAATAAGGCTGGGCCGGCGCCACTCGACCACTTACGCCACTCCTAGTTCAGATGAAATCCATGACTCTGAAACGTAAAGCTCGTTCCCCCTTTTCCCAAGTAGAAACTTGTTGATACGGCTCCACCAAGAAGTCGTATCTAGTTGGAAAGGAGAACTCACCGATATTTCCCAGGCGATGCCTGTTAATGGATTAACTTGTTCCAAGAATTTTACTTCCCGAGTGTTGGGTAAGTAATCGATTCATTTAACAAAACAGCAACCTTGTTGCGAATATAAAACACACCACAGAGCTGGATCCCTCAGGTTTTGAGCGAGTATTTAAATCCCCTTCGAAAGGAGGATCTGAAATATAAAAATGAGTTTTGGGATCCGCTCTAACTTTTAAAAATCATTTTGAAGACTCGCAAAATATTTTTAAGAATGTTTGGAGTGATGCTGATTTAACAAAATAAATCAGTCCCAATATATTAGAAAATATCTGAATATTATTATTTAAATAATATTTCCATAAAGAATAATCTTTATAAAAATAATTGAAGTAGAAGTTTTGAAACTTATACTTGAAATGAATATTAAATAACCAAAGATATACTTATATGAAAGTACTATCTTTATTTGAATAATCGAAAATAAGTTTGATTATTGGCACCTTATTCTTTAATAAAATAAAGAATGTACCTCAGCAAATAATCGGAGTCATAGATCCTCAAATGAATATTCAAATAATATTCATTAAATAATATAAGATGAGTCATAAGCCCTCGAATGAATATTCAAATAATATTCAATAAATAATATAAAAGAGTCATAAGCCCTCGAATGAATATTCAAATACTATTCAGATAAATAAATAAAAGGGTCATAAGTCCCCGAATGAATATTCAAAATAATATTCAATAATAAAATAAAAGGAGTCATAAGTCCTCGAATGAATAGTCAAAATAATATTCATTTAATATAAAGGAGTCATACGCCTTCGAATAATATTCGAAATAATATTCAATAATAAAATAAAGTTAAAGTTATCGAATAAACCTTATTCGATTAATAGTTTTAAAAACTATGACCATATATATATATAAGTATATATATATATATTTATATCTATATATACAAAATCTACTCGGGATCCTCGACTCCCGGTTTTAGAAAATATTTTCACCTTTGGGTCCCTGTACTAAGGGTATATGCAAATTACCGCTATCCTCTAGCATAGGTATTATCAACTGAATCAACAGATATATATGGAAAGAATGCGAAACATGCATGCATATATATATATACCATAGCAGCATGCTTCAATATATTGCATCATTTGCTAATTAACCAACATGCATCTATCGCAATATAATGTAAATACATATATTCATCACAACAACAGTTATAACGGGTAGAAAACTTGCCTGAGCGACTGGGGGTTACGAATGGCTCGGGACGAGTCTGGTAACCTATAAACAACAAGTAAGTTGGAATTAAACCAAAGTCACTTGTAAATCTATACTTTAACTAACTTAGACTCTAACGCTTGTTTTGCGCTTACTAATTCTCTTAAGTCACTCGAGTACCCTCGGCTCCACCATTTTTAATAATTTAACCTTTACGAGTTTTAAGGCGATCCCTTCGCGAGTATCTTACCAACTTCCTAACACTCTTACCATAATTGTTTCATACATTAATTAACCCTTTTTGGTCTTTAACCTATGTTTCAAAGTAAGGCGAGGGAAAAAGTTTCGTTCGCGAAACGCCGTTACTTGAAACGGTCGTTTCTCCTAAACCGTGCATCGGAATCGAACGAACTACATATCAAAACGAGGCTCGTAACATGAGCTATCTAAACATTGCAGTGGTCATAATCTAGCAGGGGGTTCTCGGGTCCTAATGCTATGCACAAAAACAGTCCAAAGAAAATCGGACGTTACGACGGCTATGTTTACGCGATTTCCCAATTTTAAACCATTCAAAACCAACCCAAATTCAACCTCAAATCCAACATACAACCAACATCCATCCTTATCACATCATAACAACCCCAACCAATTCAATTTTAACATTCATACTTATGCCTAAGCTTACCTTTAACCATACTTAAGTTCTTTTAAACAAAACAACAACATTTACCATTCCATTTCAATACCAATTCAATCCCAAACTCTAAATCACCAATATCAAGCTACAATATCATCCTACTAATCAAAATCATCTTATAATACATAGGAATCTAGGGTCTGGAGATGATATACCTTCCTTGAAGTGGTGGGAGGAGCTAGGAAGCCTTAAGAAGCTTCGAGAAGTCTTAGGAATGCTTGGATCTTCAAGGAAAACAAGAAAAACTTCAAGTTAAAAACTTGAAAACACTATTCATAGTCTTCTTCTTTGATTAAATGAAGAAGACGGAGAAGGAATAGATGGCTTAAACTCATGATATAGCCCTAACTAAGCATGAAGATGATTAGGGAATTAACTCACCAATTTAGGAAGCTTGGATCTTTGATTTTGAATTTCTTGCTCTTTTGAATAGTAAAAAGCCGAGAGCTCTTCAAGAACAAGCCTTGGTTCTTTTTGATTTTGATGAAAATGATTTTTCTTGGCTTGGTTGGCTTGTTTTTGTGTTTGATTTAGTTAATTACCTTGTTGCCCTTGAATTTGTGTGGTTAAAAAGCCACCACACCTCCTTCCTTCCCATGTCATGCTTGTATCATCCTCATGATGTCATCCTCCCCTCCTTGTCCTCTTTCTATTGGTTGGATGACATCATCCCCACTAATCCCTTTGATTAACTTCCTAATTGTTTGCCTAATGACCGCTGATCTGTTATACGGTTCGCTTTACTTTCGTTCTCGTTTATCGTTTGAAGGATCATACCCGGGATCTTATTACTTAGGTTCCCTTAACCTTTCTCAATACATTATATTCCTTTTTATGATCCTCTATTATAATCCTTTAATTTAAATCCGTTTTATCCTGTTACCTTATACTCAATCCTTTCCGTATCTAGTGGATTTCCGGGAAAAATCCAAGTGTTCGGAAATTGGATTCTGACGATCTTTATATACACTTATATACCACATAGAGTACTAATAATATCCCAGAAGATCAATAACAGAACCCCTACATAGTGTGGCATGAAAAGTTTTCCTCATTCAGCAAAAACACTATTCATAAGGGTTTCAAAATTTTTCCAAAAATTGGGGTTATTACACACTACCATTGATTTAAATGTGAGTCAATATAAGGAAACTGTAGAAAATATGAGCACAGAAATGTTTCACATTCATACAAGTATGGTTGCTGCTAATGAAGAAGTTAGCATATTGACAAAGATAAATGAGAAGCTTGAAAGTGAAAAATAAGAAACTGAATTGTAGTTGGTAGAGCTTGAAACTGTAAGACAAGAAAATGCATATCTAAAGAATAAGCTCAAGTGTTCAAGTGAAATAGAAGCAGTGCTAAGGGAAGCTGGAAAAGAATGAAGTTAAGTTGAAATCCTTCAAGAATGCATCTGAGTTGATTGGACAGTACCATGAGAAAAACAAGCCATATGCAAACATTGCCATTGGACTTGATTATGATGCATTGAACAGCAAGAAGAAGAATATAGGTGACAAAGGGAAAGCAACAGAAGCTGAAAATGTTCCAACCATCCTGAAAAAGGTTGATTCACCTATGTTCAAGACATGTGAAATAAATTTCAGTGAGGAAGAGTTGATTATCAAGCAAGAAATTGATGATGAAGATAAAGAGAAGAAAAATGCTAAAGCAACTCCATCTTCCAAAGCTGAAGAAAAGCTCATGGATGAACAAAGCTCCAAGACACCTGTCAAAGAAACCAAGACTGAAGATGCAAGAAATAATAAGAAAAAAATTGGGAAAATTGGGATAAATAAAAGCAATAATTTTGCTTATATTGCAGATGCTCCAAGAAAGAAGTGTAAAAAATGTGGCTCTATAAATCATCTAACTCACCTTTGTAAAAAGGTTGTTAGCAAGCCAACTGAAGGAGCATGCAAGTACAATGAAGCTGATGCAAATGATCCCTACTCATTCTGTGACAAGTTTTGTAAGTCATATGTCATAGACCTATTTGTATATTCGAGGATTCAACTCAACTCAAATAAGAATATAATAAGTAAATAGTAGATCTACCGTCAGAGAGATCTCGCAAAGTAATATCTGTCAAAGGATTCAGAGACAAAGTTCATCTACAGACTTGAGGAGTTAATTCACTGGAAGAAGTTCAAGAAGTTGATCATGCCTCAGTGATATAAATCAAGATCGTGGATTTAATCAAGTGACAGAGATCTCGTCAGAGTATCATTAATTACAAGGATTTAATCTGAAGAAAATCAAAGTGTCAGAGTCAAGACATGAAGAAACGTCACGGAAGTTAGTCACTCATGAACCAGACAGTACATCGAGTGTCAACGTTGAAGTGGTGGAATTGATTCATAAATTTCAGTGATTTTCAGAAGATTTGCAGAAGAATGGTTGCTGCTCAAGACTAGAATTAATTCTCTATTAATTAATTAAGTCATCTAATTTAATTAATAAAATAAATTATATCTGCGAAGAATAATTTATTTATTAATTGAATTAATTGATTAATTAATTCTGAATTAATTCTAGGAATTTTAGGAATTTTCAGAAGTTTAATTGGATTAAATTCAAGCATTAAATCAGCAAGACAATTGAAAATGAACTAGCATGACAATCAGGATTGTCATACCGATTGTCATGCTAGGCCATTGTCAATTGTCTCACCGAAAGTCACTCTAGGAGGATGATTGTCTTGCTAGTTCATTCTGATTGTCATTCTAGTTCATTCAGATTGTCTTGCTAGTTCATTCAATTGTCCTACCGAAAGTCATACAAGCTTAAAGGATTGTCATTCCAATTCAATTGATTCAGCTGATTGATTAAATAGAAGCAGAGAAGCAGCATATCATTATTCATAAAAAAAACACAAGTCAAGAACAAAGTGCAGCCGCCTTGAAATATAACATCCTTCATCTGCTTTATTCAAGATCATAATTTCTAGATTGTAATGTTAAATCTAATCCACTAGAAATCTTTATCTTGTTCTTGTATAACAATCTAGCGGATCAAAATCCCTAGAACTTAATCTCAAATTGCGTTTAGCATTTGAATCTTTTTATTACAAAAATAGAAAAAGTTCATGTCGAATTTATTCTAGATTTGTGATAATTAATTTGAGATTAATACCTTGTAATCGATACAGTTGTTGTAACACCTTTCAAGTTTAATAATATTTTTATTTAACTTGAATTTTGTTTCACATTTTTTTATTCCGCATTTTATTCGATTATTTGGTAACGTTTGTATTCAACCCCCCCTTCTACAAACACATTGGGACCTAACAATTGGTATCAGAGCCTTCTGATTAACGAACAAATCAAGATCCTAGACTTTTGTGATTTTTCAACTCCTTGAATTTTTATTTATTCAAAAATTCATAATGACTTCACATAAAGTTGGAACCGTTAAAATTCCACAATTTGATAAAGAGAATTATATCATGTGGAAGAAGAAGATGCTATTATTTTTACAAGTTGCAAATCCCAAATATTCAAACTTGTTAAAGAAGGGTATAAAAACTCCGATGGTTATTGAACCGGAGGTAATAATAGATGGTGTGGTGACTACTGAAGCTAGAACCTATCCAAAAGAGCCTGAAGATTTTACTCCTGCTGAGAAGGAAGAAGCCTCCTTGGATGCCAGCCTTCAATTAATATTAATTGATTCCCTTGATCCCTTGATGAACAGACATGTGATGAACTGTAAAAATTCCAAACACATGTGGGAAACTATTGAGGTGATTAATGAAGGCACAGAGGAAGTTAGGGAGAACAAGTTGGAAATCCTAACCTCTGAATATGAACATTTCAAATCAAATCCAGGAGAAGGAATTACTGAAGTGTTTGAGAGGTACAATGCGTTGATCAACAACCTGAACATCAATGGAAAGTATTATTCAACCAGGGAGGTCAACAAAAAGTTCCTTTTAACACTGCCAGCTCATCTTGAACATAGAATCACTGCCATTAGAGAAGCTAGAGATCTGAGTGAGATTTCTTTGGACAGGCTCTATGGAGTGTTAAAAACTTATGAGTTGGAGCAGATTCAACAGAAGGAAGTCTACGGGAAGGATAGAATGGTCAGCACATCTAATGCACTTGTAGCTGAAGGTCAACAACAACAACAATCTCAACAGTTAGAAAGAATGGTACAGTTTTCCAAGGGTGAGGAAAATGAGTTAGTAGCAGAATATGATCCTCCTACTACAAATCAATCAAGTGATGATTTTTATTCCTTGGAAGAGCTGGAGCAATTGGAAGACGAGTCAATGGCCCAAATTGTCAAGAGATTCTCCCATGTCAGATTCAAGAGGAATCCCAAGCTTAAGTACAAGTCCAACTACAACAAATTCCAGAAAGGTGGATCTTCATCCTCTAACACCAGCAGTGGTGGATACAAAACAGGGATGGTTGATCGAAGCACCATTAGATGTTATAACTGCAATGAGTTGGGACACTTTGCCACAGAATGTAGGAAGCCAAAGCAAGTAAGAAAGAACTCTGAAAGGGCTTATCTGGCAAAGGGAAGAAGCTGGGATGATACTGACAGTGAAGATGAAGATGAAGGAAATCTTGCTCTTATGGCTATTGATGGAAAAGCTTCATCGTCAAGAATAGAGGTAAAACTTTCTGATGCTGAAATGGTTTATCATCTAAGAGGTAACTTAGATTGTGCACGTCGTGATAATGAACTGTTAAGTTTACAGATCACAGACCTTGAGAAAGAGGTCAATGAATTAAGACTTGTGCACATTAATCAAGACAAATTAAAAGAACAGGTATCTTTTCTAGAGAATAGAGTTGACTGTTATAGAAAACTCGAAACTATTCTCAAAGACAAGATCACCGGTCTTGAGACTAAGGTTAGAGCCTACTTCAATTCTTGTTCGAAGGCTAAAGAGTTCTACAGTAAGCAAGCTGTTAATCAAACATCTGGAATAGGTTATGATTACAATGCTGCTATTGGAGAATTAGGCATAAACTCCCCTCCTCATGTATGTGCTAAAGGGAGGGAAGTACCACATGTGCTTAAGGGTGTTGATGAACCCCTCTATAAAGCATCAATTGCTGAACCATTTGATGCGACCTCTTCTGTTATTCAAGAAGAAATACGTGCTGAGGATCATGCTTATGAGAAGATTGTTTCCAAGTCAAGTGAGTCGAAAGTTCCAGTCAAAGTTGTGAAAGCAACTGAGACTAACTCAGACACACATGAGTTGGATAACAATAATGCCATGTCTACCATGCATAAATTGCCTGCTGTTAATCACTCTCATAAAGCATGTAGTGTTGCTAATTGTATGTCTTGTGCTTTTAATATGATGTATGCTTATTTTAATGGTAAGTATGTGTCTAATGATAAGACTACTCCTCCTCAGCATGTGAATAACAAGAAGCATGATAGGTCTAAGACTGCTAGTCCTTCTAAGGCTAGAAAGGAGACATTTGTGCCTAAGCTTAAACAGAAATTTGTTAAGGCTGTTTACAAGGTCAAATGTTCAGTCATTGAGAATGTTGAGATCGTTAAAATTAAAAATGTTGTTTTGTCTGACAAAGGACAGTTCTACAAGTATGCCGGGCCCAACCAAGTTTGGGTTCCGAAGAAGGTCTAATCCATTTGTAGTGCAGGGCATTAAACAAGTATAACCGGTAGTGTGGATTCTTGACAGTGGATCATCAAGACATATGACCGGAGATAGAGCCCTGCTATCAATTGTGGTTGAGAAAGCTGGCCCCATGGTTACCTTTGGAGATAACAGCAAAGGTTTATCTGAGGGATATGGCTGTTTACAAGCTGGGAATGTTATCATTGTAATTTTGTATATTGTGCTAGGTTATTATCAGGAAGCAGTATCTAACAAATAGCACCAGTGACGAGACTTGAGAATATTACGACATATCAGGCACTTGCTGCACATTACACTTGGAATTGTACTCTAGTAAGATGTGTACAAGTGTACTCCTGGTTGGTGAGTTAAAAGAGGAAGTCAGTGCACCACAGTTCATGGACTTTGCAGCTGCAGATCTATTGGACTATGCAATCTCTTCTTCACAATCTCACTTCAGGTTGGTATGAACTAGTATACTGCTCAAGCAATCGTCAAGGACATGGTATGGCACTCTAACTGCAGTTACAGTTTTATATGAATAAGTAGAGTCGTCATATTTATAACTCTCTTATCACTAAGCACAATCATATTGTTTTATATGTGCAGTGGTATATTGATTATGCAACATAACAATTAGTATTTAAAGTACTTGACAAGTATCGGTCAATGATATGTTGTTAACATTATGTTGCAGATATTTGTAAGCTTTTGACATGAATGAGAATTACTTAGACTTTACCCTAAGTGATCAATGTTTTATCAAAAACTCATTCATATTGAAAAACAAAATCAAACTTCTTTCTACATTAGTGATTTCTTATGTCATGTAAAATCTTTTGAAATCACTATTGTAAATCATTTTCTCTCTATTACCATATGTTCTGTGATACAGGTTCAGTCTCCAATGACTTTCTTTCATTGACAGTCATGAGGTTGAAAACCCACAACGTCTATCCCAGACTGTAAAGACAAACACAAAAACAGAACCAACCAACACTCTCTTACCACTAAATGTAGTATGAATGAGCGTGAGGGAGATAGTGCCTTAGTGCACCACATAAGGAAGGTTCTGTAGTCAACCCAGTAGCTCTGTCTCCTACATAGATGAGTAGTATTTAAACCGAGACAACTGCTAGCCCCCATACATCTTCTCAAAAAGATGTAATGGCTGAAAAGGCTCAAAAACAGTTACTAGATTCATTCTCTCAACAGGGTGAGTCTATTGAATTTTGCCTGTCGGCCAAGGTATCCGATGTAGTGTCACCACTTCAAACATAATCAATTCTTGATGCACAAGGAGAGGTTACACACACAAAGGATGAGTTGACGGAAACAAGAGTTTCGACCATTTTAAGGTCAGATTCGATTGTTCAAGGTTCGTTAGTGGACCAATTGCCTTTACAGGTGTTAGGAGAGGATACTGATCCAAAAGCCATATGTCAGTGGTCAGTGTCTACCTCCCCAGGCTTAAATCCCCTGGATGCATCTGCGGATAGTGGATCTGACATAGGTGCAGATCGGCAACTTGTTGACAATGATTCAGATATTACCTGATAAGTCACAAGGAAATGTCTTCACAGACATTAGAAGGGAACTTTGATCTTTATGCTAAATTCGTTGGATCATTGTTTACCTTCCCAGAATTCAAATCTGGAACCCTAAAAGGGAAACTAGCAACTTGTAAATTATGACTCAGATTCATCTGACGAGTTTAACAAGGATGGGGATTTGTGAACTCCCATTGCACCACCTGTGACCTCCTTTAAGGATGGCTAAGGTGATTTTCCTTGCAGGTATAGCTGGATTATGGAGCTATGAGAGGAGTGATACACTTGTGAGAATGAGTGTAAACACGAGTGGAGAGAAGAGTGAAACACATGTGAGGTACACTAAACAGAATCACACACTCACAGTGAGGTAGAAAGAGAAACTACTTGTTATTTCTTTTCCAACCAAGTGAAATATGAGAACTCCTTCAGACGACGGCATACATTCCTTCTTTAAGGGGGAGATAAAAGCTTAAGTAATAGTTTGGAGGATTCCTCAACTAAGGGGGAGAAATAGCAGGGAGGAAGAAAAAGATCCTAAAAATGTACACTATACCACACCATTGTTGTTTTTATCTGCGGATCCTATTGTACGGGAGAGGTGGTAAACACAAGGTGATTTCCTAGTAAGGGAAGAAGCTGTTAGGGGAGTACCAGTGGTTTTTATCTGCGGATCCTATTGTACGGGAGAGGTGGTAAAACGAAGGTGATCTTCTTTAATCAGTTGATTCTCATAGGGGGAGAAGCAAGAGATATGGGCTTCTCAACAGGAAATGTGGTTGTACAAATGAAGATGGAACTACTTGAAGATATGTTCAGTCTAGAGGAACATCTACTTGGAATCTGGAAAATGTTAAATCTCATCCAGAACTTTTCTGCTATTTACTTTGCATGCATGTTTATATCTTTTTCTTATTTGTTAGTTGAGTTATCCTCTAGGTATTTGTGTGTTATTGTCTAACAAACAAATAGGGGGAGATTGTAAGTCATATGTCATAGACCTATTTGTATATTCGAGGATTCAACTCAACTCAAATAAGAATATAATAAGTAAATAGTAGATCTACCGTCAGAGAGATCTCGCAAAGTAATATCTGTCAAAGGATTCAGAGACAAAGTTCATCTACAGACTTGAGGAGTTAATTCACTGGAAGAAGTTCAAGAAGTTGATCATGCCTCAGTGATATAAATCAAGATCGTGGATTTAATCAAGTGACAGAGATCTCGTCAGAGTATCATTAATTACAAGGATTTAATCTGAAGAAAATCAAAGTGTCAGAGTCAAGACATGAAGAAACGTCACGGAAGTTAGTCACTCATGAACCAGACAGTACATCGAGTGTCAACGTTGAAGTGGTGGAATTGATTCATAAATTTCAGTGATTTTCAGAAGATTTGCAGAAGAATGGTTGCTGCTCAAGACTAGAATTAATTCTCTATTAATTAATTAAGTCATCTAATTTAATTAATAAAATAAATTATATCTGCGAAGAATAATTTATTTATTAATTGAATTAATTGATTAATTAATTCTGAATTAATTCTAGGAATTTTAGGAATTTTCAGAAGTTTAATTGGATTAAATTCAAGCATTAAATCAGCAAGACAATTGAAAATGAACTAGCATGACAATCAGGATTGTCATACCGATTGTCATGCTAGGCCATTGTCAATTGTCTCACCGAAAGTCACTCTAGGAGGATGATTGTCTTGCTAGTTCATTCTGATTGTCATTCTAGTTCATTCAGATTGTCTTGCTAGTTCATTCAATTGTCCTACCGAAAGTCATACAAGCTTAAAGGATTGTCATTCCAATTCAATTGATTCAGCTGATTGATTAAATAGAAGCAGAGAAGCAGCATATCATTATTCATAAAAAAAACACAAGTCAAGAACAAAGTGCAGCCGCCTTGAAATATAACATCCTTCATCTGCTTTATTCAAGATCATAATTTCTAGATTGTAATGTTAAATCTAATCCACTAGAAATCTTTATCTTGTTCTTGTATAACAATCTAGCGGATCAAAATCCCTAGAACTTAATCTCAAATTGCGTTTAGCATTTGAATCTTTTTATTACAAAAATAGAAAAAGTTCATGTCGAATTTATTCTAGATTTGTGATAATTAATTTGAGATTAATACCTTGTAATCGATACAGTTGTTGTAACACCTTTCAAGTTTAATAATATTTTTATTTAACTTGAATTTTGTTTCACATTTTTTTATTCCGCATTTTATTCGATTATTTGGTAACGTTTGTATTCAACCCCCCCTTCTACAAACACATTGGGACCTAACAAGTTTGACTGCATCCCTTGCAACTTGAAAGTGATTAAGAGTTACCACAAACTGAGAGTGGACCTTTAAGAAACAAAAATTGGGTCTACATCAGATAGGGAAAATGCACAACAATCATTAAATTCTATTTTATTTGAAATAACTCATTCTACTTTTGATAAATCAGTTAACAAGAAGAAAGTACCCAACACTGCTTAGGTTGCTAAACACACTTAAAACTCATTGCATGCAGAGAAAAGTGAAGAAAGTCATATGTATCATTGACAGTGGTTGTTCCAGACATATGATAGGTGATAAGGCCCTGCTATCACAGTTTAAGGAGAAGGCTGGCCCTTTGGTGACAACAACAAATGATTCAAAATGAGATATGGCAAGATTATTTCTGAAAATATTGTCATTGATTATGTAGCACTGGTAGTTGGTCTTGAACTGAATCTTCTCAGTGTTAGCTAATTTGTAGACAAAGGTTTTGAAGTCTTATTCAACAAAGAAGAATGCACTTTATCGGCAAGAAAAATGGTGAAGTTGCTCTGAAATGAGCAAGGAAAGGAAGCTTGTTTGTTGCAGACTTGGACTCAACAAATAAGGATGGAATTTGTTGCTTCTACACCATGGCATCAGAAGAACAAAGCAAGCTATGACATAAGAAGTTGTCTCACTTGAATTTCAAGGTAATTAACACTTTGGTCAAAAAGGAGTTAGTAAGAGACATGCCTAAACTGGAGTTTACTCAAGTTGAAGTTTGTGAAGCTTGTCAGAAAGGAAAAATGAAAAGATCAAGTCACAAGTCAAAAACTATGAATTCTATAAGTGCACCATTGCAACTTATTCACATGGACTTGTTTGGGCCAGTAAATGTCTTGTCAATTTCAAGGAACAAACATGCACTTGTGATGGTGGATGATTTCTCAAGATACACTTGGGTAGAGTTCATGCACTCCAAGGATGAAACTCCACACATCATAATTGAGCACATCATGATAGGTCACACAACACTATAGAAGGGGGTTGAATATAGTGTTTATACAATCAAATCGATTTAGAACACAAAGTATGTAATAGTAATCAAGTTTATTCAATATAATAAGCTCTGTTATAAAGTAGGTTAAACTACTCTCTCAGTGATGAATAATATCATTAAGAGGTGTTAGGGTTACAAAGAATAATATTCTCATGAATGATAACACATATAGTGTAAAACCTAAGCCGTGACTATATAGTACACAGTTACAAGATATCTTCTAATTGATATGAAATATATCTCTTCCTAAAATATATCAATCAGATATTATCTTCTACAAGTCTTCTAGTCATCCAACTACTAAACATATCTTCCTTTGTTTTAGTCCTGATCCTCTCCTGTAAATCAGGCGCACTTTACTCTTGAAGCATATCTTCCTTAAGTTCTGATATCACAAGTTCTGATACCTTAAGTTCTGATATCTTCCTATCTTCAGTAAATCCTGATTTCCAGTAAGTCCTGATAAGTCTTGATATTAAGTTCTGAAACTAAACACAACAGATTAGACATGACATCACAAATATATCTAACAATCTCCCCCAAATTATAAATTATGAAAAATATATAAGTTAATAGATTTGATGATGTCAAAAACATTTAAGTACAAATACAATGAGAGTTTATTTAGACAACTAACTACAACTTATAGTCCTTGCAGCTTTTACCAATCTTACTGAATCAACCTGAATCCAAAATGATTCTTGACAAAGTTTGATATCAGCTTCTCTTCTGCATTTCTTAGGACTTGAGCTAATGTAGCCTTGACTTGCTTTATTTCTTCATCTTGACTTCCAATCTGGTAGATGGTAGTCCTAAGTGCTGAAATGTGATTTATTTCCAAACCATCACCAAGTCGGATTACTCTTGGATGAGATGAGTCTTCATTATATCACATATATTTCTCTTTCAGAATAACTTCTATGCAGAATTCTTCTTCATTGGAATTTCACTTCCATCATCTTCAACTATCTTTGGAATAAATTCTGCAACCCTTGATCCAAAGATTCTGGCTTTATCCCTTATGGCCTTCATTATAAAATTTGACCATCTTATGGTAATCTCAGACTTTATCTCAAAAAGATAATGAAAGAATTGAAGGTCTTTTAAAGATTTATTCAGCACATTTGATTCTGACATTTTGTATGTTCTTCCATCTTTAAGATATAGAATCAGCCTTTCTTTGACATTACTCTTATCATGAGCATCCAGTACCACTTGAACAGATATAACCTTGTCAAGGTATTTCTGAGTAACTTCTTCAAGTGGTTTGTCAGTTAATAAGAATGGATCTTTGATAGTTACTTCAACTCCTGTTTTCAGCTTGGCTTCGCTTGATTCTAACCCTGATCTGTCTCTTGCTTCTCTGGCATTCAATCCAACAGTCAAGAAATCATATAGCGGTTGACTTTTCTTAGGATCTGATGGTTTAACATTTTTCCATAGGAGTTTCTTCTTATTAGTAACTCTCATCTTATTCAAATCAACTTGAGCTCTGTCAGAGGTTGATGTCTTGATAATTTGTTCAGGATTTGCAGATTCTTCTGTAGCTTGCTATTTTGAACTTTCTTCACTCTGAACAACTTGAGCTATGTCAGAGGTTGTCTTAGATTCTTCTGTCACCTTTCTTCTTTTCAGAGTTTTAACAGTTTCATCTTCAGAAGCAGCATCATCAAAAACCTGAACCATCTTGTACACAGGATCCATCAGTATTTAAGGAATGTTCATCTTCTTTTTGTTGACTGTCTCCCCAACTTTTCCTTTTCCCTTGTCTTTGGGATCAGTAGTGGTTTGAGATCTAGTGCTTGATCTTGTAATCTCTGTGGCAGTGGCCATGGGAGTTGATGCAGTTGAACTGTCTTACATTCCAAATTTCTTGAGTAAATTTTTGGTGTACTTGGATTGATTTATGAAAGTACCTTCTTCAGTTTGCTTGACTTGAAGTCCCAGAAAATAGCTAAGTTCTCCCATCATGCTCATTTGATATCTTGACTGCATTAACTTGGAAAATATTTCACAAAGTTTTGTATTTGTAGAGCCAAAGATGATATCATCAACATATATCTGTACCAAAAGTAAGTCCTTTCCATGGTTAAGGTAGAATAAAGTCTTGTCAATTGTGCCTCTGTGAAATCCACTTTCCAGAAGGAATTGAGTCAAAGTCTAATACCATGCTCTGGGAGCTTCTTTAAGGCCATAAAGTGCTTTGTCAAGCCTGTAGACATGATTTGGAAATATTGGATCTACAAAGCCTGGAGGTTGTTCAACATATACCTCTTCTTCCAATTCTCCATTGAGAAAAGCACTTTTCACATCCATTTGAAAGACTTTGAACTTCTTGTGAGCAGCATAGCCAAAAGGATTCTTATGGCTTCCAATCTAGCAACTGGAGCAAATGTTCCATCATAGTCAATACCCTCATGTTGAGAGTAACCTATAGCAACCAGCCTTGCTTTATTTCTTGTAATTATTCCATCACTGTTAGTTTTATTTCTGAACACCCATTTTGTACCAATAATTGACCTGTCCTTTGGTCTTGGTACTAGGGTCCAGACTTTATTTCTTTAAAATTCATTTAACTCTTCCTGCATTGCTTGCATCCAATCAGCATCTTGAAGAGCTTCTTCCACTTTCTTTGGTTCAGTCAGAGATAGAAAGGAATGATAGAGACATTCACTTGTTGTTGTTGTTCTAGTTCTGACACCTGCTTCAGGATCTCCAATTATTAAGTCAGGTGTGTGTGATTTAGTCCACTTCCTTGCAGATGGAAGTTGATCTCTAGAACTGGATCCTCCCCCATGATCCATGCTTTCTCCATCAGCATTTTCTGATACTCTCCATGAAGTTATGCTCTCTGAGATTCCAGAATTTGAATTTGATCCTTCAGGAATTGAAGAATCAGAGTTTCTAGAATTGTCAGAATTTGGCTCATCAGCACTTGATGAATCAGAACTTAAATAGCAAGTGACTGGTTCTGATGCTTCTTGAGAGTCTTGAGATGTGGTATGTTCATCAGCTTGCTCCCCCTGAACAGGTGCATTTTCCTTTGGAGCAGTTACCACAGTTTCAATGACATCAGAATTTAACCCATCAGAACTTACAGGATCAGGATTTAGGTCATCATAATTTACAGAATTGGAATTTACATCTTCATTTTCAAATCTCAGCTGATCATGATCATTGAAATCTTCAAGTCCAGTAATTTTTTTATTATCAAAAGATACATTGATAGATTCTATGACAACCCTTGTTCTTAAATTGTAGACTCTGAAGGCTTTTGTGGAAAGTGGATATCCAATAAAAATTCCTTCATCAGCTTTTAGATCAAATTTTGACAGCTGTTCAGGATGAGTCTTAAGAACAAAACACTTGCATCCAAATAGATGAAAGTATTTCAGATTTGGCTTCTTTTTCTTCACCATCTCATATGGTGTTTTTCCATGCTTGTTTATGAGTGTAGCATTCTGTGTAAAACAAGCAGTATGTACAGCTTTAGCCCAAAAATAGGTTGGTAGCTTTGCTTCATCAAGCATAGTTCATGCAACTTCATTGAGAGTCCTGTTCTTTCTTTCTACAACTTCATTCTGCTGTGGAGTTCCAGGTGCAGAAAATTCCTGCTTTATTGCATGCTCTTTACAGAACTCTTCCATGATTGAATTCTTGAACTCAGTGTCATTATCACTTCTTATAATTTTAACAGAATCTTTGAATAACTTATCCAGCTGTCTAACATGATCAGTTAGAGTAGATGCGGTTTCATTCTTCTTGTGCAAGAAATACACCCAAGTGTATCTTGTGAACTCATCCACTATAACCATAGCATATTTCTTCTTTGCAATAGATATGACATTGACTGGACCAAATAGATCAACATGCAGTAAGTGATAAGGCTCAAGAATTGAGGATTCAGTTTTGCTCTTGAATGAAGATTTTCTTTATTTTGCCTTTTGACATGAGTCACAAAGACCATCAGGAGCAAATATTGATTTTGGCAGTCCTCTCACAAGATCTTTCTTTACTAGCTCATTTATGTTGTTGAAATTTAAATGAAAGAGTCTCTTATGCCAATTCCATCTTTCTTTAATTGATGTTCTGCTTAACAGACAGATTGTAGAACCATCAGAATTTGTTGAAAGTCTGGCTTCATATATGTTACCATGTCTGTAACCTTTTAGAACCACTTTTCCTATAGAATTACTTACAACTTCACAGTGTTCTTCAAAGAAATCCACATGATAACCTCTGTCACATATTTGAATCACACTTAGTAGATTGTGTTTAAGTCCTGAGACAAGAGCCACTGATTCAATTATGACATTCCCAAGATTGATATTGCCATATCCCAGAGTTTTTTCCATGTTGCCATCTCCATAAGAAACTCCTGGGCCAGCTTTCTCCATAAAGTCTGATAGCAGGGCTTTATTTCCAGTCATATGTCCAGAACATCCACTGTCCAGAACTAGGATGTTTTTCTTGTTGCCCCGCAATCACAAAGACCACTATTGGTTAGTTTTAAGGACCCAGACTTGCTTGGATCCTTTGGCCTTTTTAAGTTTGTTAGCATTTGTAGTGGATTTAGTTTCAAAGTTTATGCTAAAATGCTTTTTATCAGACTTTATATCAGACTTTGTATCAGAATTTACACTAGAAGGAATTACATTAACTTTCTTTAAAGAAAGTTTTATTTGATAATAATCATAGTACAAACTATGATATTCCATACAAGTATAAATAGAATGCCATAAACTACCACAATGAAAACAAGGATTTTGTGGTTTAAACCTAACAGACTGACTCTTAACTCCTGATCTAGGAGGTAAAGAGTTTATATCTTTATTTTTCCTGCAAAAAGAAGCAAGATGGTTAGATTTTCCACAATTATAGCATTTCTTTCTAGGAGCATTAGGAACAGGCTTATAATTATTACTTTTATTCACACCTTCCTTTCCATTCCTATTTTTCCTAGCTTCCTTTACCTTGTTCACATTTTTAATCTCTTTCAGCTTATACTTAAGTTGCTTCATCGTCATTAAGCCAATGTTTACTACAGCTGGTTTATCCTGTTTTAATTTGTCAGAAGTTGACTTTTCTTTGACTTCTATTTTAGAGTCTTTCTTCTTTTCAGATTTTGACTTGTCTGAATTTGACACAAACTTGACAGGATTAACTTTAGGCTTTTCAGCTTTCTTGGTAAAGTTTGGTTTAGATGACACAGTTTCCCTTTTTTCTTTATCATCTAGGTAACCTAGTCCTTCTTTCCAATTTCCATTTTCTAAGATTTTCTGAGTTGTTCTTCCAGAGTTAGTCCAAGTTTTGATTATCTCCTTTTCCTTTTCTAGTTCAGATTTAAGAGATTTATTTAGTTTTAGCAGTTCATCTTTAACATACAAAGCCTCATCTCTTTCTTTCTAAGTTTGATGAAATATAACTAACTCTTTTTCTAAGTAGTCATTTCTGTTTCTAAAAGCAAGACTTTCAGATTTCAATCTTTCATTTTCTAAAGTCTGATCTCTAAAACTAATGAACATGGTTTTAAGATATAATATTAGCTCAGAAATATCATCAGTATGAAAAGCAAGAGTTGAATGAGGTACCTTCAATTCAGCAGTTCCAGAACTGCTATCAGTATTTGCCATCAAAGCATAGTTCACCTCTTCTTCAGAATCTGAAGTGTCTGCCCAGTTTTCTTCTTTGTGATAAGTGTCTGGCCTTTATCACCTTTTCCTTTCTTACAGTCGAGAGAGATGTGGGCTCTTTCACCACAATTGTAACATTTGACATTTGAGTTGTCTCCTCTGTTAGACTTTCCTCCTTTGCCTTCAGTCTTTCTGAACCCTTTCTTTTCAGAACTTCCACCTTTCCTGGAAAACTTCTTACCCTTTCTGAATTTCTTGTAGGCTATCTTTGTAATACCCTTCACCATAAGAGCACACAGTTGCATCATCTCTGCATCAACATCCACTTCAAATAAATTTTCAGATTCTGAATCATCATCATCAGAATATGATGACTCTGAATCAGACTGTATGATGAGAGCCTTTCCTTTGCCCCTCTTTGAGACAACCACTTTAGGAGATTCTTCCTCAACTTTAAGTGCAACTGTCTTTGACTTTCTTCCATGCCTTTTGCTCCTTTGATCCATCTCAAATTCATAAGTCTTGAGCATACCATAAATTTCACAAGAGTAGTTTCAGCAAGGTCATAGTTGTCTCTTATGGTAGTAGACTTCAAATCCCAATTTTCAGGAAGAGCTAAAAGGAATTTTAGATTTGAATCTACAAGATCATATTCCTTGTCCACCAGTGATAGATCATTCAAGAGTTTGGCAAATCTGTCATATAAATCAGTTAGTGACTTATTAGATTTTGAGTCAAAGTGCTGATACTCCTGTGTGAGTATTGTCTTCCTGTTCTTTTTAATGGCTTCAGTTCCCTGACATCTTGTCTCCAAAGCATCCCATATTTCCTTTGTAGTCTTCCATCCAATTACCATGTTTTACATGACATTGTCAATTGCACTATGAAGTAAATGCCTTACCCTTGTATCCTTGGCAATAGATGAGATGTCTTCAGGTGTATAATCACCTTTCTCCTTTGGTATGGTCTTTACTGGTTGATCAACAACTACAACAGAAAGCTTGGTAGGCTTATATGGTCCATCATTAATTCTATCAAGGTATTCTGGATCTGTGGCTTCCACAAATATAGCCATCTTTACCTTTCATATAGGATACTCAGATGCTCTCAGTATGGGAACCCTAATACTTTCATATCGACTGTGAGTTTGATTGTTTTGAGTATCTTGAGTTTTGGTGGGCTTAGGTGGAGTTTATGTTTCGTCAGACATGATTGTAAACTGGATCTCACTATTTGTATATCAACAGAGAGGCTCTGGTACCACTTGATAGGTCACACAACACTATAGAAGGGGGTTGAATATAGTGTTTATACAATCAAATCGATTTAAAACACAAAGTACGTAATAGTAATCAAGTTTATTCAATATAATAAGCTCTGTTACAAAGTAGATTAAATTACTCTCTCAGTGATGAACAATATCACTAAGAGCTGCTAGGGTTACAAAGAATAATATTCTCGTGAATGATAACACATATAGTGTAAACCCTAAGCTGTGTTTATATAGTACACAATTACAAGATATCTTCTAATTGATATGAAATATATCTCTTCCTAAAATATATCAATCAGATATTATCTTCTACAAGTCTTCTAGTCATCCAACTCTTAAGTATATCTTTTTTTGTTTTAGTCCAGATCCTCTGTGGCGCCCTCCAAACCCTGAATCAGTAGGTGGGGGTCCTCTGATAGGTGGCCTCATGCCTGGGGGTGGAATAGCCTACAGTGGTACAGACTGCAACACAGGTGGAGGTAAAATAGCCAACACTTGTGGAATGACAGTACGTGGATTCGAAGATGGTCCACCAACCGAGGGCTCTGAGTGATCAGCTGGTACAGGAATGAAAGAGTCGACCATCGCTATTATCTGAAATCATACCGCAAAATAAGAATCTCGAACCATAACACAAATCATACTAATACCTGTTATACCGTTGCACTAAACCTCTCGATATTCTATCTTTCTACTTCCCTACTTCTAATCCTAACCCTCTACCCATTCCCGTCAATCTAGGCTTGTGTCAGTGACTTATAACCTATGGCTCTGATACCAAACATGTGGCGCCCTCCAAACCCAGGTCAGAAGTTTAGGGTCCACTCACACACACACCTTATTTATAACCTTCTTTATAACAATAATAAAGATAATAATAATATTCAGTGACCCTACTTACCAATTACCACGGATCGCAACAGGTTAAAGTATGCACACAAGCCACACACACACACTTATATTACAAACACCCGAATCCCAACTATTTAAACTTACAACTGATTAATAAACATTATTACAAACTTCATTAAACTTAAACTACTCCAAAAGCTGTCGGCTAGCTTAAATCAATTAACCTGGACACCTAGCTCTCGTACTGGATTGGGGATCCTCGCACTAACCCTGAGCAAGGTACATAGCTCTGCTCTAATTATTGGATCCAACGAACACATTGGCCTAACTTGACCACCAATCTGGTCTGACCATGAATCTGGTCCATAATTTTATAAAACAATCCAATTCTAACATAATAACAGAATAACCAATGTAAAGCAATAAACAAAATCATAAGCAACATTGGATTTCCAATCATAAGATGGTTTCAATTTTCACAAAAGAAATATGGCTATCAAGTGGTGAAAGGACTGAATAACAAAAAAATCAAAGTTTCAGGGTTACAAGGATTTGATCTTTCAATGCATAAGGTACAATAGTTTGAGTATATAAGCAATCTTGGTTCAGTGTTTGGTATTTGGTTTGTATGTATTTGTGGAGTAGTACCGTATCTTAGTGGTTTGTATTCGGGTACTCAATAATTAATGGTTCAGAAAGAATAAGGTTTAGGGTTCAGTGCTTCAAAGCACTTGATATATAAAACAAGGCTATCCATTATCTACAATATATCTCGAGAAAGTTCAGAACACTTGCCTGGTACTAGCTCGCTATACTTCACAAATTTCCAATCACAATCTCCTACTTCTCGACTACTTGTTTCCCTTTCCTACGTCTTGCTTCTTCTGCTCACATATCATAAGTATCTATCAATACTCAACTCATATGATTTTGTTCAGTATATACTTTTATCTACCCTTCGTTTTACCCAAATCCGATTAACAGATTAAAAGTTATGCTAAACACAAATAAACAACGAACATATAGATCAATTGTCCAACAAACAAGTCACGTATACACATAGCACATCAAACAACTAATGAAATTCCACTTATAAAGAGGACTCGGGTCATAAACATTCTTTCAGGTATTTAATATGATTTTTAAAACATTTTTCGGAGTCAAAACAGGTCGTTGGATCAATTTCGGGTAATAAACAGAGTCTGATTACTCAAATCTGACTCTAAAATAATTTATATTAATTATCAAGCCTTGAAAAATAATTTAAAATAATATTTTAAAGCTCGAAACTATTTTTCAGGATTTTTATAACATTATAAAATAATTAAATCCAATTAAATAATCAATTAAAATCAATTAATAAATAATTAAACTAATTAATCAATTAATATTTAAATTAATTGATCAATCAATCAATTAATTATTAATTAAAATTAATTAATTAAGTAATCTAGATTTCTTTTTGAATGAAAAATGAATTTTGGAAAAATAAATGATTTTTTTTTGGAATTTAAAATAATTAAAACTATTTTAAAAATCATTTTATAAAAAGAAATCCTATTTTTGAAAAGTTTATAAACAAAAATCCTAAATTCGAAAATTTTGTAAATAGAAATCTTATTTTTATAATATTTTAAAACGAAAGTATAAATTTTATAAGTTTTTGAAAACAAGGGACTCAACTGTAAGGATAATCAAACTACAGGGGTCAAACTGTTGTTTGACCACCTTCTCCACCACGTCGCCGGCGTCGCCATTGCCGGCAACGTCAAGCTTTCCGGCGAACAGATTTCGAGCCCAGAAACACAAAAGGACGACGTGGATTTGTAGATTACGATAGCAGGAGTCGAGATATATGGCTGATTTCAACAAACAGACATGCAATAATCCGAAAATTGCCCTTGAAATCCCCGACGTCGCCGCCGATTCAAAAATCTGGCGAAAACTTTGAAACAATAATACAGTCACCACAGTTATCGTCGATTATCAAGAGTTATGTGAATCGATTCTAAATTCCAAGGGGAACAAAACCCACTAACTCTCAACATCTGTTAATCCCTAAATAAGAAACCCCTAAATATTAATCAAGAACATTCATATGAACATAAACCCTAATTTTGAATTTCGATAATCAAACCCTAATTTAAACATGTTATTAAACTCCAAATTGATCATATGACATACCAAAATCATCAGGAAGAGAAGCTCTACAACATGAAATCATCAAATCATCCAAACAATTGCTCGAACCCAAAACCCAAATTTTAATTCTTAAAAATTCGAATATAAATCAGTTTATAGGAAATTAACCTTTGATTCTGCAGTGATTCTGATGGGTGATTCTGAAAGTACAAATCAATAGCTTCATTTTGAGTATATGCACACCAAAATCCGATATCGATAACGCCTTCGAATTTGAGTTTGATTACGAAGAACGAAATATAAATATAGTATTTCTCGGTTTTATAAAGATTTTACTGGTTTGCAAATGATTTTCGGTATGAAAATAATTACGGTAAGGGCTATTTATATTTACGGAAAAATAGTATCCCGTTGGATCATTCCGGATATAAAATAGTACGTTTATTTATAAAAACAGATCCAAAACGGTACCGGTTTCCGGATAATTATCCAAATCTGTACAATTTGTACCGCGGTCTTGGTCTCAGCGCCTGGTTACACGTATTACGAGGTGATAATTATAATAGTTTAATAAAAAGATCCCGTTTATCGAAAATACGAGTTTTATTGATTTACAGAAACGAATTTTGTATCGAAAATATTACGTCGGGATCCGCACAGGACAAACTGTACGTCGGATCGAAAAAGTCAAAACATGGAAAATGCTCAGAATATTGTAATTAGGTTAGGAAGAAGTTCTCGAAAGAGTTTCGGGTTATAAAAAAGTAAAAACGGGTGAATTCGGCTGGTTCCCAATTATATAAAATAGTTTATAGATACTCGGAAAAAGAATTTACTAAATCCATAAATTTCCTATAAAATCACAAATCAACATAAAAATAATTAGAAAGATATGACAATTATATATATTTTATTTTGGATATATAAAAATTAAAATGCTCTAATTATATCAATTTTAAACATCCAAACACATATACCACTTAACACATAATTTACAGAATAAATACTGAACATGCATAATATTTATTTATTAGCAAAAAAAATTACATGATATATCCCAGATATTACATCCTCCCCCCTTAAAAGGATTCTGTCCTCAAAATCTCCAAAGAAAACAAATAAGGGTACTTTTCTTTTATATCACTTTCTAACTCCCAGATTGATTCTTCAACCTTTGGGTTTCTCCACAGTACTATTACTAACTTTACCACTTTATTTCTTAACACTTTCTCTCTTTCTTCTGGAATCTCTATCGGACTCTCTACATACGACAAATCTACTTGAAGTTCTATTGGCTCGTATTCGATTACATGCCTGGAGTCTGGATTATACTTCTTAAGCATCGATACGTAAAAAACAGTGTGAATGTGCTCCATGTGCGTGGGTAACTCCAACTCGTAAGCTACTTTGCCAATATGCTTTAGAATCTCAAAAGGTCCGACATATCTAGGGCTCAGTTTTCCTCTCTTCCCAAATCTTGTCAATCCCTTCCACGGCGACATTTTCAGCAATACTAGATTTCCTTCTTCGAATTCCATATCTTTCCTTGATTGATCTGCATACTTCCTCTGACGGTCTTGTGTTGCTATTAATCTCTTCTGGATTACTTCAACAACTTCCTTCGTCTGTTGCACTAATTCAGGTCCAAGTATTTTGCGTTCTCCTACTTCATCCCAATATATGGGAGATCGACATTTGCGTCCATAAAGAGCTTCATAGGGTGGCATCCCGATACTGGCATGATAACTGTTGTTGTAAGCAAATTCTACCAAAGGTAAATGCTCATCCCAATTTCCTTTGAAATCAATAGCACAAACGCGTAACATATCTTCAATTGTCTGAATCGTTCGTTCACTTTGGCCATCCGTCTGTGGATGATAAGTCGTAATCATATTCAGTCTCGTTCCTAAACATTCTTGAAAACTTTTCCAAAATCTTGAATTAAATCTCGGATCTCGATCGGATATGATAGACACAGGAACTCCATGACGAACTATGATTTCTTTCAGGTACATATGGACTAACTTGTCTAGTGAAAATCTTTTATTTATAGGAAAGAAATGATCTGACTTGGTAAGTCTGTCCACTATAACCCAAATGGCATCGTGATTGGCTTTCGTCCTTGGTAATCCGACTATGAAATCCATGGCAATGTGCTTCCACTTCCATTCTGGAATCTCTAATGGCTGCAATAATCCACTTGGTCTCTGATGCTCTGCTTTAATTCTCTGACATGTATAACATCTGCTAACCCATTCTGCAATCTCCCTCTTCATATCTGGCCACCAATAATTTTCCTTTAAATCTATGTACATCTTGGTACTCCCTGGGTGGATTGAATACCTTGAATTATGAGCTTCCTGTAAAATTTCATTCTTTAACTCCGTTACTGGTGGAATCCAAATTCCAAAAGAAAACCTAAGAATACATTGATCGTCTTTTTGCGTGCACAACTCCTCACCTACTAAACAATTAATGTCCTGATCCATTATCTCCTCTTGATACTTCCTTCTCTTCTCTAGTAACTCCGGTCAGAAAGTCATACTATACACTTTTGCTTCATCAAGCTTGCAAATTCTAATCTCCAATTCCAATTTCTGAAATTCCTTGTATATCTCCTTGGATACTGATAACACATTCAACTTCTCTTTTCGACTTAACGCATCTGCCACAACATTTGCTTTACCGGGATGATAGTTAATCGTGCAGTCGTAATCCTTAATTAGTTCTAACCATCTTCTCTGTCTCATGTTAAGCTCCTTTTGTGTGAATATGTACTTCAAACTTTTGTGATCGGTATAAATCTCGCATTTTTCTCCATATAGATAATATCTCCAAATCTTCAAAGCGAATACTATGGCTGCTAGCTCCAAATCATGAGTAGGATACTTTTATTCATGTGGTTTCAGTTGCCTTGACGAATACGCAATAACCTTATCTTGCTGTATCAGAACACATCCTAGTCCTTTATGAGAAGCATCGCTATAGATTACGAAATTCCCTTGGTCATCTGGAAGTGACAAAACAGGTGTTGTAATTAATCTTCACTTCAATTCCTGAAAACTTTCTTCATATTTGTCATTCCATAAAAACTTTTCATTCTTTCGTGTAAGCTTTGTCAATGGTGTTGCAATTCTTGAGAAGTTTTGAACAAATCGCCGATAATATCCTGCTAATCCCAAGAAACTTCTTACTTCTGTCGGTGTTTTCGGCCTTTCCCAATTTTTAATTGCTTCAATCTTTGTTGGGTCCACTTTGATCCCTTCATTGCTGACTATGTGTCCTAAGAACTGAACTTTATGTAGCCAAAACTCACACTTCGAGAATTTAGCATATAACTTTTTCTTCCTCAAAATCTCCAAAGTTGTCCTCAAATGTTCTACATGATCCTCTTCTGTCTTTGAATTGATCAAAATATCATCTATAAACACAATAACAAACTTGTCCAAGTATTCCTTTAAAATTTTGTTCATCAGGTCCATGAATGCTGTCGGGGCATTGGTTAATCTAAAATACATCACTAAAAATTCATAATATCCGTACCGTGTTTTGAAAGCTGTCTTTGGTATATCCTCTGGCTTAATCTTTAGTTGGTGATATCCCGATCTCAAATCAATCTTGGAGAAATACTTGGCTCTTTTTAATTGGTCAAATAAATCATCAATTCTAGGCAACGGATACTTGTTCTTGATTGTAAGCTTGTTGAGCTCTCGATAGTCGATGCACAGTCTCATGCTCCTATCCTTCTTCTTGACAAATAGTACCGGTGCACCCCACAGGGATACACTGGGTCTGATTACTCCATTTTCTAACAACTCTTGCAATTGTTTTGCTAGTTCCTTCATCTTGACGGGCGCCATTCTGTACAGGGCCTCTCTATCTGGAGGAAGTCCTGGTAACTCATCGGGAAATACATCTGGAAATTCATTGACTACCGGAATATCTTCGAGTTTTACGGGCTCCTGACTTTTGTCAATTACATATGCAATAAAGTGCTCGTATCCTTGTCGTAGTAACCTTTTTGCTTGAATCATCGTTAAGAACTTCTTTGCTTGCTTCTGGCCCTTAAACGTTACTATCCTTTCGTCTGGCATCTTCACCATTACCTTCTTATTTCGACTATCTATCTGGGCATCGTGCTTAGATAACCAATCCATTCCTAAGATAACGTCAAACTCTTCTAGCTTAAATGGTATCAAATCCACACAGAACTTATTACCAAAAATCTCAATTTCACAATTCCCACAAACTTGATTAACAGATACAGGTTCTTGATTTGCTAATTCCACAGTCATTATTTCATTTAAATACTCAACTGGATAATTTAACTTACTAACAAAATCTTGAGAAGTAAATGATCGAGTTGCTCCTAAATCTATTAACACTTTGGCACATAAAGAATTCATATTTAGCGTACCTGCCATGACATTAGTGTCCTGGATAGCATCCTTCACAGACATATCAAAAACTCCAGCCCTTGGAGTCTCATTCATTGCTGGAGCAGATCCCATAATTCTCAATGCATTACTGACTGGGGCTGGTGTCTTGCAACCCCTGGCTATGTGTCCGGGCTTTCCACATTTAAGGCATGTAAATCCAATAGCTGGAACCTTAATTGCTGGATTCCGGGTAGGCTGATCCTTGTTCACTGGCTCTCTTGTTGGCTGGTTTCGGCACTCCCTCGAATAGTGCCCCTTCTGATTACACTTGAAACAAACCACGTTCAACTTATTACAAACTCCTCCGTGTTTCTTCCCACGTACCTGACAATCTGGAAAAGTTAGCCTCAACCGATTCGGCTGATTCACATTGACTGGACGATTTCTCTGACCTACGTCGCCTGCATTCTGTTTCTTGACATTAAAATTTTTCCCGGGCTGAAATCTACCCTTATTAAAACTTGAAAACTTCCCTTGTTGTGACTGTCCTTCATTCCCTTCAAACTTCCTCTTCTTACTCTCCTTCTCTTTCTGTGACATCTCGCTCTCTGTTTCTGCAATCATGGCCTTCTGTACAACTCCTGCATAGGTATCCAATTCAAATATGGCTACCTTCCCTCTGATCCATGGCTTTAAACCTTACTGGAATCTCTTGGCTTTCTTTCTATCAGTATCTACATATGATGGCACATACATTGACAACTCTCAAACTTATTCTCATAATCAGCTACTGACATACTTCCTTGCTTTAACTCTAAAAACTTTAACTCCATCTGGTCCTGAACAAACTGAGGAAAATATTTTTCTAAAAACAATTCTTTGAACCTCTCCCAAGTAATAGCATCTGTACCTTCTAATGTCTTCACAGTTTCCCACCAATAGGTGGCTGAAAGAGATGTGTCCTAAGTCCAATCATGTATGATGATTTAGGAATAACTTTTATGTAATCTGTTTTGATTTCACTGATATTAATAAAAGACTTGTTTTGGTTTTATTGCGGGCTTTATCTATTTAAATGTTTAAATAAGATATACCATAGTTTAGAGTAAAGCTTTTTATGGATTATGATGAGATCATAATAATGAGACCTAAAAGATGATAACTCTAAACTTAAATATTTCCTGGTCGTAGGATTACTAACTGGTAATTAGTAATCCGCAAAGATCGGTACATACTATGCATGCTTCATTATGAAGGATGTCTGTTCTCATAGATATTTGTGTGGTGACATTATAGCTAGTATGTAGGTGCTTATTATAGAATAAGTTCACTGAACATGACTCACACAGCTGAACAACTGATGGAGTTCACTCACGTGTCAGCAGTTGTTCACATAGTGATAGTTATACAAGTATCCTTAGACTTGAGGTCATCATAATCATCTTGTGTACACTGAACTATGCTTTGGTTTAGTTCTTAGTCTCTAGGGACAATTATAAGGGCTCTACTAGGAATAGGAATTTGTACACGAAGATAGTGTATGATCAATAAAGGATCTACCCCTTCCAGTGAAGGAAGAGAGTGTTCAATGCTGAACCACTTATGCTAGTTCAGGAATCTCTGGCCAGAGTGAATGAAATTAGAAAGGAGTTTCTAATTGACATTAAATAGAACTAAGCATAGTGAATGGGAAAGCAAATGATTAAATAAGATAGGCTTGACACAAGTTCCATGCCTTGTATTTAATCGTGACGTTGCAGGGTAGAAGGAATTGATTGTACGGTAACTACTCACTGAATAGGTTCTTGGTATTCTAAGCAGTGAATTCGTATTATCCGGATAGTCGCGATATGCTGAGAAGTATCCCTCACGATGTAGAATAAATATGATTAATTTATTAATTAATCATATTTAATGAATTAGAGAATTTATATAAATAATGATAAAATAGTTTTATTATTATTTATTTCTACTACCGGCTTAATATTGAACCTGCAGGGTCACACCATAAAAGAGAATGATTTAATGGTGGAGAAATTAATTAATAATGGCTAGTAATTATTTATTTATGAAATAAATAATTAATTAGAAGATTTAATAATTGATTAAATGAGATTTAATTAATTCTTAATATTATTAATTAAGAATTTAATTTTGGAAATTAAATCAAGTGAGAGAATTATTTTTCTAAAGTGTTTAAAAAAGGGATTAATGATCAAAAGGTATTTTAATTATTAGTTAATTGGTTAATAAGAATAATCAATTAAAGGGTTAATAATAATAATATTTTATGGAAAATTTTCAGCTGAAAATTTTGCCTATAAATATACTATTATAAACCCTATTTGCCTCAACCCAAATAATTAACCCTAATTCTAAAGTAGAACAAGAGGGAGACAATTAATTCTCTCAACCTCTTCCTCCTCCATCACATTGTACTCTTGGCGGATACCGGTGGAGTGCTTCACACTTGAGGAGCAGCTGCTAGGAATTTCTGTTCATCGTTCTTGGATCGCTATTAAAGACCTCCATCTTTCCATTAACGTAAAGCTTCTTAAGGTAAACATATTGAACTACGAATTAAATATTATTTTTCGCATGGATCCTGCGGAGGGTTTCGGTTTTTTTAAAATTTAAATTTACGTTTTCGTTGCGTTTATGTGCTAAAAACCCTTCAATGGCATCAGACCTACTTGCGAAAAGTTTTTAATTCGTTTATGTGTTTAACTGTTTTCGATATATGAGCATGTACGTGATTCGTCATGATTTGATGTTGATATAATATGCTTATATATGTATGGTTTTGAATATATGATATTCATGTAAGTTGTATAATCATAAGATGATTATGTAATCTGTATATATACTAATATATACATGATTTATGTTTGTTCTAATTATGAGAATCATATTAGATACGGATTCTGAATTGGCTGCTGCAGATTTGCTGAAATCTGGGTCTGGTGTCCGATTTACGCAAACGAATACCATATTTCATAAGTAAACGAGCGTCTGTACAAAACTGATAGCTAAAGCTATCAACGACTCGTCTGTAAGGCGTTTGACGTCGTTTACTGCCCGTAAAAAGTGATTCTTGTTTTTCTGATTTGATTCTGATTTTTCTGATTTTTGTCATATTTTTTTTATGATTAGATCATGGATAATATGATATGTTAAGATCAGATTATGTGTTTTAACATGCTTTTATGTGTTGTATGAGCATGGTGGATGGTTATGGCCTTTCGACCTTAGTATAATGGTTTTGGTTTTGGTTTTATATACGACTTGCATGTCGTCAATCTTTGTAATCATAAATCTCAAATGTAACTCGAGTTATTTTTGTAAGTTCATTAGATTAGTTTTACTTTCAATCTATGTAATGTAATTGAAGACTCAAGAAGGCTATCCAATGGAGGTGATACAAAGAAGAAGACGAGGCATATAAGAAGTCTAAACAAAGAAGAAGACTTATGTATTAAGTAGTTGTATTTATTTCCATCACCATATTAGATTGACCTTGATCTTTATCATGAGCTTGATAAAGATCACATAGGATGGGACCATAACCAAACACATTTACTTTATTGCACTTTACATTTACTTGTTTATTTAATTTTATATATAAGTTATAGGCATATGTTTACCATGCGATGATAGATTTAGGTGAACATAAATCAATATAAGGCGTGCTCTAGGAAATCTAGAATAGGAATTGTGTTTATGAAACACGTAATTAAATATGAATTTTCAATATTGAGAGAAAGGATGATTATGTCAAAAGCAGATTTCTATCTGTAAGAAGCCTCTTGACAATGCTCCCCCCGATCTGGGAATCATCTGATTATCGATTATTGATTTGAAATATTTAATTTAAAAGGAAGAATCTCTTTATAATATGATTATGATTGTAACATAATATAATCCCTCTAAAATTAAATAATATCAAGTAGTAATTGGCCAATGACACAACGGGCTTGTGTCAGTCATTGCCTTCCAAAATGGTAGAAAGTGGTTCTTATTTTTAAATCATTATCATTTCGTGCTACAGTCGAGGGCTTTGATTTCGAAATAAGAAATAATTGTCTATTACATAGAGATGTGTACATTGAATTAGAATCTAAAGGTCGTTACGTGCTACAGCCGTGGGCCGTTGGAGACTGATTCAATTGTACGAAATGTTGGGTTAGACTTGACTTAGAATATTGAGTTTGTCATGCTACAACCGTGACTCAATTATTCAAGAGGCTAAAGTTTTATTAGGGAATAACATAAGATGTAATTGACAAGAGTTGTCTGCCTATTGAACATCACATGATGTTTCGTGCTACAGCCGAGGTTGTGTGATGGAATGTAGGATCCCTATTCCCACTAGCATTATGAATGCTTAATTTTCACTTAGGGGTTGTATAAATTAGATAAACTAGTGGGAGCCACTTATGAATAAAGACCCGATTCATATAGTGTCTTGAAATGAAATTGAATATTTGCTAAGTGTTGTTATGTGTTCATCATTTACAGATTTTCTATATTTGTTATATCTTCTGCACTATCACTCCAGAGTATACTAGATGCTCACAAGTTGACTGGTCCTAATTTTGCTGACTGGCTTCGAAACTTGAGAATTGTTCTCAGGGTTGAGAAGCTGGAATATGTGTTTGACTCACCTAAGCCTACTAAACCTGCCAGCGATGCACATAATGATGAACATGTTGTGTATCGTAAGTGGATAGATGATGCAAATGTTGCTCAATGCATCATGCTAGCTTCCATGAACATTGAGCTACAGAAGCAACATGAGCATATGGATGCTCACACTATCCTTATGCATCTACAATAGTTGTAGGATGTGGCAGGGAGGACAGCTCGATATGAGATATCGAAGGAACTATTCGATTGTAGGATGTCTGAGGGATCATCTGTGAATGACCATGTACTTAAGATGATCAATTTGATTGAACGTCTTGGACAACTTGATTTTGCCATGGATGGGGAGCTGAGCCAAGACTTGGTCTTGTAATCACTTCCGAGTTCGTTCTCGCAGTTTGTTGTGAACTTTTACATGAATAAGCTGGATGTCAGCCTTCCTGAACTCCACAACATGTTGAAGACTGTGGAATCGAATTTTCCCCCTAAGAAGAGTTATGTTCTTCTAATTGGTGAAGGTTCCAATCCTAAGAAAAGGAAGAAGAACCCTTCCAAGAAGAAGAAAGTAGGTGAGAAAAAGCCGGTTCCAACAAAAGCTGAAGACCCCAAGAGCAAAGCTGTTTGCTTTCACTGTAACAAGGTGGGGCACTGGAAGAGGAACTGCAAGGTTTACCTTGCAGAATTGAAGAAGAAGAAGGGTAGTGAGACTACCGCTTCTGATTCAGGTATGTTCATGATCGAAGTTAATATGTCACTAAGTCAAATTTCTACTTGGGTATTAGATACCGCCTGTGGTTCTCATATTTGCAATTTGTTGCAGGGACTAAGGAGAAGTAGGACTCTTGAAGAAGATGAGGTGATTCTACGGATGGGAAATGGAGCAAGAGTTGCTGCCGAAGCTGTAGGATCATTTCATTTACATATGCCTACGAGCAAGACTATTGTTCTAAATAATTGTTATTTTGTTCCCTCGATTATGAGGAATATTATTTCTATTCCATGTTAGACTTGGATGGGTTTTTGTTTGTTATTCAGAATAATAAATGTTCAATTCTTAGAGATAACGTTCTTTATGGAAGTGGTATTTTAAACAATGGTCTGTATGTATGTGACGTAGAGCATAATTTACTACAAATTGAACATACTAATAAAAGAAAAGGGGATGATGAAAATCTCACTTTCTTGTGGCACTGCGGACTTGGTCATATTAGTGAAAATAGACTGCGGACATTGCGTAAGGAAGGGTTACTTGACCCCTTTGATTTTGAATCATATCCTACATGCGAGTCTTGTCTATTGGGTAAAATGACCAAATCTCCATTTAGTGGACATGGAGAGAGGGCTGCAGATTTGCTAGGATTGGTACACACAGATGTATGTGGACCAATATCTACGCAAGCCATGGGTGGATTTTCATACTTCATTGTTTTCATAGATGATCGATCTAGATTCCGATATGTGTATTTGATGAAACACAAGTCTGAAGCCTTTGAAAAGTTCAAAGAATATAAGTATGAAGTGGAGAAACAAACCAAACATAGTATTATAACTCTTCGATCAGATCGAGGTGGTGAATACTTGAATGGAGAGTTTCTAGCTTATCTCAAAGAAAATGGTATAGTCTCCCAGTGGAATCCTCAATATACTCCACAGTTGAATGGGGTATCTGAAAGGAGAAATCGAACTTTATTAGACATGGTTCGGTCCATGATGAGCTATACGAATCTTCTAGTATTCCTGTGGGGTTATGCATTGGAAACCTCAGCATATTTACTGAATAAGGTGCCTTCCAAATCTGTTCCTCAAACTCCATATGAGATATGGAAAGAAAGGAAACCGAGTCCTAAACACGTTAAGATTTGGGGATGTCCAGCTTATTTCAAGAAAGTTGACCCAGATAAGCTGGAATCTCGATCTATAAAATGTAATTTTGTGGGATATCCTAAAGAGACTTTAGGGTATTACTTTTACACCGATCATCGGGTGTTTATCTCTAAACATGCTACCTTCTTGGAAAAGCAGTTTATCCTTGAAGGAAACAGTGGGAGCAAAATTGAACTTGATGAAGTTCAAGAAGCACAAACTACAAGGAATCAAGTGGAAACACCTGTTCAGACTGAATAACCTTCTGTGGAACAGCCCATTCGTAGGTCAGGGAGAGTGTCTCGCCAACCTGAGAGGTATTATGGCCTTGTCATTGAGAATGACAATGAGTTGTTAATCATTGATGATGACGACCCTGTGACCTATAATGAGGCTATGAGTAGTGTTGACTCAGAGAAATGGCATAGTGCCATGAAATCCGAAATGTAATCTATGTATACCAACCAAGTATGGACTCTGGTTGAGGCGCCTGAAGGTGTTAAGCCTACTGGGTGCAAGTGGGTATACAAAAGAAAGATTGGAACATATGGGCAAGTGGAGACCTATAAGGCCAGGCTCGTGGCAAAAGGATTCAGACAAAGGCAAGGGATTGACTTTGATGAAACTTTTTTACCTGTAGCCCTGTTAAAATCAATTCGGATTTTGCTTGCGATTGCTGCTTACTACGACTATGAGATCTGGCAAATGGACGTGAAAATGGCCTTCCTCAATGGGAAACTTGAAGAGGAAGTGTATATGACACAACCAGAGGGTTTTTTTTCCAAGGGAAATGAACACCTGGTGTGTAAGCTGCTGCGAACCATATATGGTTTAAAGCAAGCTTCTCGTAGATGGAACATCCATTTTGATGAGACAATCAAAGAGATTGGTTTTATCAAAAACATAGATGAATCATGTGTTTACAAAAAGGTTAGTGGGAGCGCGGTAACATTTCTTGTATTGTATTGAAAGAGGAGACGTCAAGAGAGTTGACACACATAACAACGTAGCAGACCCACTCACAAAGCCACTTTCTCAAAGTCACTTTGATCGTCATAAAGACAAGATGGGTATTAGATACCAGAGTGATTGGCTTTAGTACAAGTGGGAGATTGAAAGAGATGTGTCCTAAGTCCAATCATGTATGATGATTTAGGAATAACTTTTATGTAATCTATTTTGATTTCATTGATATTAATAAAAGACTAGTTTTGGTTTTATTGCGGGCTTTATCTATTTAAGTGTTTAAATAAGATATACCATATTTTAGAGTAAAGCTTTTTATGGATTATGATGAGATCATAATAATGAGACCTAAAAGATGATAACTCTAAACTTAAATATTTCCTGGTCGTAGGATTACTAACTGGTAATTAGTAATCCACAAAGATCGGTACATACTATGCTTGCTTCATTATGAAGGATGTCTATTCTCATAGACATTTGTGTGGTAACACTATAGCTAGTATGTAGGGGCTTATTATAGAATAAGTTCACCGAACATGACTCACACAGCTGAACAACTGATGGAGTTCACTCACGTGTCAGCAGTTGTTCATATAGTGATAGTCGTACAAGTATCCTTAGATTTGAGGTCATCATAGTCATCTTGTGTACACTGAACTATGCTTTGGTTTAGTTCCTAGTCTCCAGGGACAATTATAAGGGCTCTACTGGGTATAGGAATTTGTACACGAAGATAGTGTATGATCAATAAAGGATCTACCCCTTTCAGTGAAGGAAGAGAATGTTCAATGTTGATCCACTTATGCTACTTCAGGAATCTCTGGACATAGTGAATGAAATTAGAAAGGAGTTTCTAATTTACATTAAATAGAACTAAGCATAGTGAATGGGAAAGCAAATGATTAAATAAGATAGGCTTGACACAAGTTTTATACCTTGTATTTAATCGTGACATTGCAGGGTAGAAGGAATTGATTGGACGGTAACTACTCACTGAATAGGTTCTTGGTATTCTAAGCAGTGAATTCATATTATCCGGATTGTCGTGATATGCTGAGAAGTATCCCTCACGATGTAGAACAAATATGATTAATTTATTAATTAATCATATTTAATGAATTAGAGAATTTATATAAATAATGATAAAATAGTTTTATTATTATTTATTTCTACTACTGGCTTAATATTGAACCTACAGGGTCACACCATAAAAGCGAATGATTTAATGGTGGAGGAATTAATTAATAATGGTTGGTAATTATTTATTTATGAAATAAATAATTAATTAGCAAATTTAATAATTGATTAAATGAGATTTAATTAATTCTTAATATTATTAATTAAGAATTTAATTTTGGAAATTAAATCAAGTGAGATAATTATTTTTCTAAAGTGTTTAGAAAAGGGATTAATGATTAAAAGGTGTTTTAATTATTAGTTAATTGGTTAATAAGAATAATCAATTAAAGGGTTAATAATAATAATATTTTATGGAAAATTTTTAGCTGAAAATTTTGCCTATAAATATACTATTATAAACCCTATTTGCCTCAACCCAAATAATTTACCTTAATTCTAAAGTAGAATAAGAGGGAGGCAACTAATTCTCTCAACCTCTTCCTCCTCCATCACATTGTACTCTTGGTGGATACCGGTGGAGTGCTTTACACTTGAGGAGCAGCTGCTAGGGATTTTCGTTCATCGTTCTTGGATCGCTATTAAAGACCTCCATCTTTCTATTAACGTAAAGCTTCTTAAGGTAAACATACTGAACTACGAATTAAATATTATTTTTTGCATGGATCCTGCGGAGGGTTTTGGTTTTTTTTAAGATTTATGTGCTAAAAACCCTTCAGTGGCCTCATTCTTCAAATAATAACTTGCAAACTCAACCTTCTGTTCTTCCTTTACCTTAACTAAAGCAAAAGATTTCTCTATTTCCTTTAGCCAAACATTCACTTCAATTGGATCTAAGGAACCCTTGAATTCTGGTGGGTTCACCGCCTGGAAAGTTTTGAAAGTTACCTGGGGGTTGGTCTGTCTTTGTTGCTGTTGAGTCAGGTGAACTGTTTGTTGGGCCAAGATTTGAAGAATCTGGGCTACTAATGGGTCTATGGGTCCTGGGTTTGCATTCTGGTTGGTATTTTCTTGGTTGTTGTTGTTGGTTTCTTCATTCTGGGTGTTGGTGCGGGTATTTCTTCTGGGAGGCATTTTCTGTAAAGAATCAAATAACTTATTTAGCCTTCAAATCAAATTCTTTGCATAAAAAAAAAGTTTTGTAATACAGAAATATCTCTTCTTTTTTTTTAAAATGGTTATAACAGTTGAACTAAGTAAATTGCATGCTTCTTTATAGAATGTAAACAGTTAAGGGAATAGGGTACATGGTATCACAGGTGGTATAACTGGTGCAATAAGTAGAGTAAAGTAAAACAGGTGCAGTAATGTAAATGACAATGCTGGAAAGGAAAAGGTACTGATATATATATCAAAAGTTTTAGGTAGTAAAAGTGTAAAGATGCTTCAAAAGTGAAAGCAAAAGGGTACAACAAACCTTACTCACTAGTCAACAGATCTAGTCTATAAATACAACCCAAAAGTCTATTGATACACACTACACACTACTGTACATAATAAACAACCACAACACACTGATCAGCATCTCCATCTCTGTATCTCTGGCTCATGGCAAGTCTGGACCTCCAATCTCCTCAAGCTCCTCTAAAACCCACCTAGCCCACTCCACAAGAAAATTATGGGTGATATCCTCATGGGTAGCCTCGAAAATCCTCACAGCAGCTGCTCTCCTAAACACCTGGAGCCTCTCTCTGAGTCGCCTCTCACCACTCCCAACATCTCTGGTACAAATGATATGTAATAACTCCTGAATCTGACCCTATAAGAATCGTTGCTCCATAAGGCAAGCCTCAAACTGATGATGTGGAACAGGATATGAAGAGAACTAAAAAGGTACACCTGTAACTGAGTGACAGTAAAACCTGAATCAGCAGGTGGGGGTCCTCTGATAGGTGGCCTCATGCCTGGGGGTGGAATAGCCTGAGTCGTACGGGTTGCAACACGGGTGGAGGTAAAATAGCCAACACTGGGGGAATGACAGGATGTGGATTCGAAGATGGTCCTCCAACCGAGGGCTCTGAGTGATCAGCTGGTACTGGAATGAAAGAGCCGGCCATCGCTGTTATCTGAAATCATACTGCAAAATAAGAATCTCGAACCACAACGCGAATCATACTAATACCTGTTATACCGTTGCACTCAACTTCTCGACATTCTATCTTTCTACTTCCCTACTTCTAATCCTAACCCTCAACCCATTCCCGTCAATCTAGGCTTGTGCCTGTGACTTTTGTGGCTCTGATATCAAACATGTGGCGCCCTCCAAACTCGGGTCAGAAGTTTGGGGTCCACTCACACACAAACCTTATTTATAACCTGCTTTATAACAATAATAATAATAATATGCAATGACCCTACTTACCAATTACCACGGATCACAATAGGTTAAAGTATGCACACAAGCACAACACACATTTATATTACAAATGCCCGAATCCCAACTATTTAAACTTAAAACTGATTAATAAACATTATTACAAACTTCATTAAACTTAAACTACTCCAAAAGCTATCGGCTAGCTTAACTCGATCAACCTGGACCCCTAGCTCTCGTACTGGATTGGGGATCCTCGCTACCAACCGGTTCCTTCTTAACTGGAAAAGAATATAAACAGCATCGCACAAATGAGCTAACTAGCTCAGCAAGTCACATTGACAAGATTGAGAGTAATGATCAAGTGAAATAAGTTAAGGTATCAAGTGAACAATGAGTAATATTTTAGAATTGGATATTATATTTTCATTTTAAAAAACCAAGGTTAGGATGCTGATCAGTCACGCACTAACCCCGAACAAGGCACACAACTCTGCTCTAGTTACTGAATCCAAGGCACACATTGGCCTAACTTGACCACCAATCCGGCCTGACCACGAATCTGGCCCATAATTTTATAAAACAATCCAATTCTAATATAATAACATAATAACCAACATAAAGCAATAAACAGAATCATAAGCAACGTTGGATTTCCAATCATAAGATGGTTTCAATTTTCATAAAAGAAATATGGCTATCAAGTGGTGAAAGAACTGGATAACAAAAAAAAAATCAAAGTTTCAGGGTTACAAGGATTTGATATTTCAATGCATAAGGTACAATGGTTTGAGTATATAAGCAATCTTGCTTCAGTGTTTGGTATTTGGTTTGTATATATTTATGGAGTAGTATCGTATCTCAGTGGTTTGTATTCGGGTACTCAATAATTAATGGTTCAGAATGAATAAGGTTTACGGCTCAAAGATCAATAACTGGAATCAAGGTTTAGGGTTCAGTGCTTCAAAGCACTTGCAAAATAAAACAAGACTATCCATTATCTACAATATATCTCTAGAAAGTTTAGAACACTTGCCTGGTACTAGCTCACTATACTTCAAAAATTTCCAATCACAATCTCCTACTTCTCGACTACTTATTTCCCTTTCCCACGCCTTGCTTCTTCTGCTCACATATCATAAGTATTTGTCAATACTCAACTCATATGATTCTGTTCGGTATATATTTCTATCTACCCTTTGTTTTACCCAAATCCGATTAACGGATTCAAAATTATGCTAAAAATAAATAAACATCGAACATATAGATCAATAGTCCAATAAACAAGTCACGTATAACACATAGCACGTCAAAAAACTAATAAAATTCCATTTATAAAGAGGTCTCGGGTCATAAACATTCTTTCAGGTATTTAATATGATTTTTAAAACATTTTTCGGAGTCAAAACGTGTCGTTAGATCAATTTCGGGTAATAAACAGAGTCTGATTACTCAAATCTGACTCTAAAATAATTTTATATTAATTATCGAGCCTTAAAAATAATTTAAAATAATATTTTAAAGCTCGAAACTATTTTTCAGGATTTATAAATTATTTTATAATAATTAAATCCAATTAAATAATCAATTAAAATCAATTAAAAAATAATTAAACTAATTAATCAATTAATATTTAAATTAATTGATCAATTAATCAATTAATTATTAATAAAAATAATTAATTAAGAAATTTAGATTTATTTTTGAATTAAAAACGAATTTTGGAATTAAAATAAATGATTTTTTTTCGAAATTTAAAATAATTAAAACTATTTTTAAAATCATTTTATAAAAAGAAATCCTATTTTTGAAAAGTTTATAAACAGAAATCCTAAATTCGAAAATTTTGTAAATAGAAATCTTATTTTTATAAGATTTTAAAACGAAAGTATAAATTTTATAAGTTTTTGAAAACAAGGGACTGAACTGCAAGGATAATCAAACTACAGGGGTCAAACTGTGGTTTGATCACCTTCTCCACCACGTCGCCATTGTCGGCAACGTCTAGCTTTCCGGCGAACAGATTTTGAGCCCAGAAACACAAAAGGACGACGGGGATTTGTAGATTACGATACCAGGAGTTGAGATATATGGCTGATTTCAACAAATAAACATGCATTATAATCCAGAAATTGCCCTTGAAATCCCCGACGTCGCCGCCGATTCAAAAATCCGGTGAAAACTTTGAAACAACAATACAGTCACCACAGTTATCGTCGATTATCAAGGCTTATGTGAATCGATTCTAAATTCCAAGGGGAACAAAACCCACCAACTCTCAACGTCTGTTAATCCCTAAATAAGAAACCCCAGAAAATTAATCAAGAACATTCATATGAACATAAACCCTAATTTGAATTTCGATAATTAAACCATAATTTAAACATGTTATTGAACTCCAAATTGATCATATGACATACCAAAATCATCAGGAAGAGAAGCTCTACAACATGAAATCATCAAATCATCCAAACAATTGCTCGAACCCAAAACCAAAATTTTAATTCTTAAAAATTCGAATATAAATTAGTTTATAGGAAATTAACCTTTGATTCTGCAGTGATTCTGATGGATGATTCTGAAATTACAAATCAATAGCTTCGTTTTGAGTATATGCACGCCAAAATCCGATATTGATAATGCCTCCAGATTTGAGTTTGATCACGAAGAACGAAATATAAATATAGTATTTTCTCTGTTTTATAAAGATTTTACTGGTTGCAAATGATTTTCGGTACGGAAATAATTACGGTTAGGGCAATTTATATTTACGGAAAAACAGTATCCCGTTGGATCATTTCGGATATAAAATAGTACATTTATTTATAAAAATAGATCCAAAACGGTACCGGTTTCAGGATAACTATCCAAATCTGTACAATTTGTACTGCGGACTTGGTCTCAGCGCATGGTTACACGTATTACGAGGTGATAATTATAATAGTTTAATAAAAATATACCGTTTATTGAAAATACGAGTTTTATTGATTTACCGAAACGAATTTTGTATCGAAAATATTGCGCCGGGGCCCGCACATGACAAACCGTACGCCGGATCAAAAAAGTCAAAACATGGAAAATGCTCGAAATATTACAATTAGGTTAGTAAGGAGTTCTCGGAAGAGTTTCGGGTTATAAAAACGTAAAAACGGGTGAAGTCGGCTGGTTCCCGATTATATAAAATAGTTTATAGATACTCCGAAAAATATTTTATTAAATCCATAAATTTCCTATAAAATCACAAAACAACATAAAAATAATTAGGAAGATATGACAATTATCTATATTTTATTTTGGACATATAAAAATTAAAATACTCTAATTATATCAATTTTAAACATCCAAACACATATACCACTTAACACATAATTCACAGAATAAATACAGAACATGCATAATATTTATTTATTAGCAAAAATAATTACACGATATATCTCAGATATTACATCCTCTCCTGTAAATCAGGCGCACTTTACTCCTAAAGCATATCTTCCTTAAGTTCTGATATCACAAGTTCTGATACCTTAAGTTCTGATATCTTCTTGTCTTCAGTAAATCCTGATTTCCAGTAAGTCCTGATAAGTCCTGATATTAAGTTCTGAAACCAAACACAACAGATTAGACATGACATCACAAATATATCTAACACATCAAGAAGATAGAAAAACAGGCTGAAGATCACAATTGTGTAAAAAGATTGAGAAGTGATAATGGAACAGAATTCAGAAATGCAACATTGAGTGAATTCTGGAAAAATAAAAGGATTGTTCAAGAATTTTCAGTAGCAAGAATACCTCAACAAAATGGAGTAGTTGAAAGGAAGAACATAACATTAGTTGAAGCTGCTAGAACTATGCTTCAAGATTTCAAGTTGCCAACAAGTTTCTGGGAAGAGGCTGTTAACATTGCATGTTACACTCGGAACATATATCTCATTAACAAGGCACATGGCAAATCACCATACTTAATCATGTCTAAAAGAAAGCCTACTGTAAAACATCTTCATGTGTTTGGAAGTAAGTGTTACATTTTGAAAGACAACTCTGAATATGTGGGAAAATTTGACTCAAAAGTCTTTGAAGCAATTTTTCTGGGATATTCATTGGAGAGAACTGCTTACAAGGTCTATGTGATAAATCAAAAGAAGATTATGGAAAGCACAAATATGACTTTTGATGATGAAAAGTGTCCAGGCTTGGAATGCCTTGATGAAAATGAAGCTGAAGCCCTCGCATTTGAAAACCTCAACATTGATAGTGATTCTAATGGTGAAGATGAAGTCAATGCACACCAAATGTTGAATGAAAAGATTACTGAACAAGAAAATTATGGGAATTGAAGCTCATCTTAAACACCTGAATTTGATAGCACAAACTCAGCGGGAGAAAGAGAAGGAGGATCTAGCAGTCATACCAATAATGAAGAGAATGATGAAGGCACAAGTCAACAAACTCATACAAGAAAGTGGGATAAAAGTCATACTAGAGAAGCAATTATTGGTGATCCTACTGCTGGTGTGAGGACTAGAAGTGCAACTGCTAATGAATACCTACATGCATGCTTTCTGTCTCAAATAGAACCTAAGAAAACTGAAGAAGCTCTAATGGATCCTGATTGGATATCTGCTAAGCAAGAGGAGCTTAATCAGTTTGAAAGGAATAAAGTTTGGAAGTTAGTTCCTGCACCAACGAATAGAAGCATTATTGGAACAAAATGGGTGTTCAGGAACAAGATGGATGAAAATTGTATAATTACCAGAAACAAAGCAAGGTTGGTTGCAAAAGACTACTCACAAGAAGAAGGAATTGATTATGATGAAACTTTTGCTCCAGTTGCAAGACTTGAAGGTATAAGGATTTTTCTAGCATTTGCTGCACATTCAAACTTCAAAGTGTATCAAATGGATGTCAAGAGTACCTTCATAAATGGTGAGCTAGAAGAAGAAGTTTATGTGCAACGGCCACCTGGCTTTTAAGATCTAGAACTTCCAAATTTTGTGTACAAGCTACTCAAGGCTCTATATGGACTAAAGCAAGCACCTAGAGCTTGGTATGATACATTGTCAGAATTCCTACTGAAGCATGGTTTTACTAGAGGTACCATAGACAAGACTCTCTTCTATAAAAAAACATGGGGAAGATATGATCCTAGTTCAGATCTATGTGGATGATATCATCTTTGGTTCTACAAATGAAAAGCTTTGCCAAAGATTTTATAAGCTTATGCAGAGTGAATATGAAATGAGTATGATGGGGGAATTAAGTTACTTTCTTGGACTACAAGTTAGTCAAAGAAGTGATGGGATCTTCATCAACCAAACTAAGTATGTTAAGGACTTATTGAAAAAGTTTGGTATGGTTGATTGTTCACCTGTTTCTACACCTATGTCTACAATAACAAAGTTGGATGAAGATAGAAAAGGCAAGAGTGTAGATATTTCAAGATATAGAGGAATGATTGGATCATTGCGTTACTTAACTGCAAGTAGACCAGACATCATGTTTCTAACATGTCTATGTGCAAGATTTCAAGCCAATCCAAAAGAATCACACTTGATGGCTGTGAAGAGGATTTTCAAATACTTGAAGGGGACTCCAAACTTGGGATTATGGTATCCTAAGGGAACTGGTTTTGAAGTTGTTGGCTAAACAGATGCAGATTTTGTTGGATGCAGGGTTGACAGAAAGAGTACTAGTAGAAGCTATCAATTTCTTGGTCAAAGACTTGTATTCTGGTATAGCAAAAAACAACAATATGTATCAACTTCTACAACAGAGGCTGAATACATAGCTGGAGGAAGTTGTTTTGCTCAAGTGCTTCGGATTAGAAATCAGCTAATGGATTATGGCCTAGTGTTACACAAAATTCCTATCATGTGTGACAATACTAATGTTATATCTATAGTGGCTAATCCAGTTAATCATTCTAGAACAAAGCACATTGATGTAAGATACCATTTTATTAGAGAACATGCTACAAATGGTACCATTGAGCTCATTTTTGTTCCAACAGGAAAATAATTAGTTGACATTTTTACTAAATGGATGAAGCAACTTTTATTAGACTTATAGGTGAAATTGGAATGCGTAATTCTTCATCCTAAGGCAAGAACTCGGCTAATGTTTTGCAGCAGATTAATTTCTAGTAAATCAAGATTAATTTGATTTAATTGGAAATTAACTGAAATATGAATTATAAATATTTCCGAAATCTCTGCATATTTATTTTTTAAAATAAAATTTAACTTGGAATTATTTTTTTCTAAGTAAACTGCCCAGTTGTTAATTTATATCTTTAATATGTAAAATTAACAGAAGGCAGAATTTCAGCAATCCAAAGGTATATAGAGAACTGAGTTCTCGATAACTCTAATTGACTTCTCGACAAGTCATTTTAAGACTTCTCGAGTGAGTTCTCGATAAGTCAATTTACTGACTTCTCGAGTGACTTCTCGATAGGCTTAAATATGACTTATCGATAAGTCCTTGTAGAGTTCTCTAGTAGTGTTAATTCACAGAGTTCTCTACAAGTATAATTTTTAGACTTCTCAATAACTCAAAACTGAAATAATTTAACCTAATAAATTATTTTGGTAAAATACTTTTGGCAAATTTATTCTAATTTTATTTTGAATTTATTCAAATAAAAGTTGGAATTAATTCAGTTCATTTTTGGACAAACTAGGTATTTATTTGACATCTCGATAAGTCAATTTTTTGTTCTCTATAAGAGTAATTTAAAATGACTTCTCGATATGTTTTTTATTTCTTAAAATGACTTCTCGATAGATAAATTCCAAACGTCTATTTTTGAGTTCTCGACAAGTCATTTGCTTTTACTATAAATACCCATACATCTCCATACATATACATACTTATAACTTTCGAGATCTTAAGCGACCTAGCTTTCAATCTAAAACCGATTTCTCTCTCATTTTTCCTCCTTTCTCACAAATCTCTTTTACTCACAAAACTTCATATTCATATGAATGGCAGCCAACAATCTTGTACCCTTCATCCCCAAGAAGACCAATTTTCTTGCATTTCTGGATGTAAACCAAGCACCTGAAACTTTTCAGTGCTTTATCAAGTTCCTTTCTGAGACCTACTTTGTAGGTGCTCTTACAGCTAACCCAGATCTGTATCTGGATATATTGGGTGACTTATGGAACTCATCTGGGGCTAGGACAGTTATTTATGAAGATCAGTCTTCAAGCTTGGTTGTCAACTGTCAAATCAAAGGACAACAGGTGGTAATAACTGAAGCTGACATGAACTTGGCCTTGAACATTCCAACTGACAAGGTTTTGGGGATCCCAACTCAGGATGAGCACTATGAATTCATGGATTTTATCAACTATTCTGAGAAGATCAACCTAGAAAGCATGAACAAGAAGAACTTGAGGAGAAAGTGGTATTTCTTGTTTGACTCAGTGATAAGGGCTTTCACTTGCAGGAAGTCAGGATTTGACAACATATCCAGTGTTGTCCAGAAGCTGGTCTACTCCATGGCTCACAACAAACAGATCAATGTAGGACACTACATATTGGAGGAGCTGAGCACCAGGCTGATAATGTCATTGGAGTCAAGAGGTAAGGAGATCTTTCTGCCTAGATTTATTATGTCAGCTTTAAATTATAAAGTTAATGACATACATATGCTAGAAGGTGTAAACAGACACTAATCGGCAATTGTAAGCAAGTATTCAAAATCTTATTTGGATCACTTCTTACTAAGAATAAGGTGCCAATAAGTCTTAAGTTAACACCTTTCATGATTGAAAGATTTAAAACTTACCCTTATTCTATGCCAGACATGAGAAGTAGTGGAAATCAACCTAGTGCAACAATGGTTCCTGAGCCTGTGGAAGCACAAACACAGGCACACCCACAGGAACCTACTAATATTGATCATGTTCCTTCAAAACCTTTAGAAACTAGGCAACCAACCACCTCATCTTCTCAAAAGGATGAGGTGAGTAAAAAGATGAGAAAGGGGGTAACCTTAGCAATTATAGCTGAGAGTGGTGATGATCAAGCTGAAACTGATCACCTTTGGTCAATAGATCCAAAAGAAGTAAGAAAACTGAGTTGACCACTCAAGCCACCTATGTATCCTCCCAACAGGATGTAATTGTAAAAGCACCTAGTATTGAGTCTGCACAGCCTGCACCTGAAGCAATTCAAGTGTATGGTAGGAGGAATAAGGATGGCATACACTATGAGAGCACATCTTTTGAAGCTCCCTCGTCTATTCAGTGGGAGTTGCCAACACTCACAACTGAGCAACAATCTCTCATATCTAAAATTTCTTCTCCTCCAACTACACTTGAATCTAATTCTCAAGTGCAAGAAAAATCAAGTGACTTGGTTCAAGAAACCTTGCTCGCCACCCAGACACTACATTTAGATGGTGAGAGGCTACTAGCTGGGGTAGACCTTGATGACATCATCAAAAACATGGGGAATTATCAGTCTTTACTGAAGACCCCATGGAAACTCTAAATGCACCTTCATGTGCAAATCAGTCTTCACAGACTATTAGGTTTGAAGGTAGTACTCATGAGGGGTAACTATCTAAATCCTCTCCAATTCAATTGGAGGTTCCTCATGTAGGAACAACTCCCCTCAAAACCCTAGCATAAATTGCTTTGGCAGTTGATGCTAGGAGTACAATTGCTAGTGATCCTGTCATAGGGGAGGCAAGAATAGCACATTCAAGTGACAGTGTGGTGAAAGACACACAAGGATTTGAGACTGGTGCACTGTTGGATTTTTAACGCAGCGGGGGCATGGCAAAACACTTTTACACATACAAAATCCAAATAAAAGCATACAGATCATGAATAAAAATTCGAGGGATCGAATCTAACCTTTTAAATTAATTTGGAGACAACGATCAGAGATCCTTAGCAGTTGCTCCTCAAGTGTGAAGCACTCCACCGGTATCCACCAAGAAAACGATGTTAAGGAGGAGGAAGGAGGTGGAGAGAATTGGTTTCCAAACTTTTTGGGTTTTCGGGTTCCATTGTGGGTTAGAATAAAATAGGGTCTATAATAGTGTATTTATAGGCAAAATTTTCAGCTGAAATTTTCCCATAAATAATATTATTATTATTATCCCATTTATTATTCTCATTAATAATTAAAACACCTTTTAATTATTAATCCTTTTTCTAAACACTTTAGAAATAATTCTCTCTCTTGATTTAATTTCCAAAAATTAAATCCTTAATTAATAATATTAAGAACTTTTCTTAATTAATTTATAATTAATTAAATCTCATTTAATCAATTATTAAATTTGCCAATTAATTATTTATTTCACAAATAAATAATTATTAGCCATTATTAATTAATTCCTCCACCATTAAATCATTCTCTTTTTATGGTGTGACCCTGTAGGTTCAATATTAAGCCGGTAGTAGAAATAAATAATAATAAAACTATTTTATCATTATTTATATAAATTCTCTAATTTATTAAATATGATTAATTAATTAATCACATTTATTCTACATCGAGAGGGATACTTCTCAGCATATCGCGACTATCCGGATAATATGAATTCACTGCTTAGAATACCAAGAACCTATTCAGTGAATAGTTACCGTACAATAAACTCCTTCTACCCTACAATGTCCCGATTAAATACAAGGCATGGATCTCGTGTCAAGCCTATCTAATTCAATCACTTGCTTACCATTTACTATGCGTAGTTCTATGCAAATTAGAAACTCCTTTCTAATTTCATTCACTCTGGCCAGAGATTCCTGAACTAGCATAAGTGGATCAGCCTTGAACATTCGCTTCCTTCACTGGAAGGGGTAGATCCTTTATTGATCATACACTATCTTCGTGTACAAATTCCTATACCCAGTAGAGCCCTAATAATTGTCCCTGGAGACTAAGAACTAAACCAAAGCATAGTTCAGTGTACACAAGATGACTATGATGACCTCAAGTCTAAGGATACTTGTACAACTATCACTATGTGAACAACTGCTGACACGTGAGTGAACTCCATCAGTTGTTCGGCTGTGCGAGTCATGTTCAGTGAACTTATTCTATAATAAGCACCTACATACTAGCTATAGTGTCACCACACAAATGTCTATGAGAACAGACATCCTTCATAATGAAGCAAGCATAGTATGTACCGATCTTTGCGGATTACTAATTACCAGTTAGTAATCCTATGACCAGGAAATATTTAAGTTTAGAGTTATCATCTTTTAGGTCTCATTATTATGATCTCATCATAATTCATAAAAAGCTTTACTCTAAAATATGGTATATCTTATTTAAACACTTAAATAGATAAAGCCCGCAATAAAACCAAAACAAGTCTTTTATTAATATCAATGAAATCAAAACAGATTACATAAAAGTTATTCCTAAATCCTAATACATGATTGGACTTAGGACATATTCCTTTCATGCACATGGCAGTAAACCAGTCAAATCCCCTCCAATTCAATTGGAGGTTCCCACAACTAGTGTGGAACAACAGCTAGCCATAACCACAGAGCAATCTGTGAGTAAAACTGTGACTTCAGTCACAGGTGTTTCTGAACCATCAACTTCTCAACCACACCTTGTCTCTAACTGGTTCCAAGAAACAACATCTCAGACAAGTCTTGAAGAATTCAGGGTAGATCAGCTTGGAGGCCTAGCTCAAATATCTCAACAATTGCTCACTTCTGACATGTCTAACCAGGACTATCAAGCAATCATGCTCTCCTATCAATCAGATGTCCAAGAGCAACAGAGTAAAATTGTTAATGAAGCTGAACATGATGGAAACTATGATGCTTGGCTAAATAAGGACTATAATCTGGATATGGAGGATGTTCTAGCTAAATTCAGGGAAGACTACTTGACAATTCTGGGTAGCAATTTTAAGGTACTGACACCTAGTAAAGTCTATGATGCACTCAATGAAGTCTCAAAGGCTCAACTCAAAGCTTTTCATCTCTTTGGAAAAGCTCTAGAACTGAGATTGATTGGTCATGAAGACAGAATTAGAAAGCTGGTAAATGAGAAGATGGATGAAATTATACCTTCTCAGGTCAAGATCACCTCAAGGTTTCAACACTTTGTTGATCAAATAAAAAGATTAGATTTGACCACTATGGAAAAGGAAGTAGAAAGTCTGAAACAGTCCTTTATTTCTCTTCATGAAGTGGTCCAACAACAAATCACAAATGCAAATGACTCAAAGGTCAAGTTGGATCAGCTTTATCAGACAAGATATGAGCCTTCTGCATTGCTCATAGAAGGCATCAAACAGGCTGTAGAAGAAATCTTTGGCACATCTACTAGCTCTTATCAGCCTGGCTCCACTTCCACAAATCTGCACATCCAATCTCTCCAAACTCAAGTCTCAGCACTGCAAGACTCCAATATTTCTCTGACTGCACAAGTTCAAGCCTTGACTTCTCTAGTCAAGAGTCAACAAACTGACATCCAGACCCTAGGGGATTCTCACAGGCATTTCCAAATGCAAAACTCAGTTGCCTTGGGAGCCATCATGGGAAATCTCAACATTGTACTGCATGCCTTACCTGAACATATTAGGCCAGAAATTCCAACTCCCCTGCTCATGCCTGTTTCCAAGACTAAGGGGGAGATTGAGGCTAGGATTGTATAATCCAGGGATGCTAAGACACAATCTCAAAAGCCTGTTCAAGTGGGACAAAGCTCAAATACTCAAGTTGATGTTGGAAAAGAAAGACTACTAAGGGCTGCAGAAGGACCTTATCAAGATCAGGAATTCAATGACCTTTTTGCAGCACTAAGAGTGTCTCTTCAACACAACTATATGAGTTGCAAGAAAGCTTTAGGCAAGGACATCAATTTTGTAAGAGCAGTGGTGGTAAAGATTAACAACTTCTTAGAGAAAAGAATTGTGATGAATATAAATGATGGTGGGGTGGACAGGTGTCTTCAGGTTACCTTGGAAAATCTCCAAACATTAAGAGCATCTGAATTCGATGTTATGATTGACAAAGTACACCAAGTAATTCCTGAAGACACTCAACTTTTACATGAGCTCAAAAAGGCACAGATAGCAGCTTTTTCAGAAGCCTATCTATCTCCAAACAAGGGAATTGTTTATGTCTGCCCTTCAACCAAGCATGCCCAGCATCTCTATATTCCCAAACATTGTGTCAGATCAAACCTAAGGCTGCTCATGACTCTACAGTCTGATTTAAAGACCAAGAAGAGCAAGAAGCATGAGGATATAGAGATGATAAAGATCTTGGAAAGATACATTGTTGATTATGACAACATGTTACCTACTACTAAGTACAATCCAAGGAAAGATGAGGACGATGATAAGCAGGAAGATGATCAAAAACCTTCTGGCTCAAATCCAAGTCAATCCTCCAAGGTAACAAGTAGCAAGGACAAAAAGCTGGAAGAAAATAAGAAAGATGGAAAGAAAAAAGAAAGTGAGAGGAGGACTAAAAAGAATCATGATGGTTCTGAACCACAGTAAACCCTAAATATCCAAACACAACTAGCTCAAACCTCAGCTCAACCTACAACATCAACTATCTCAAATATAAAGTCACTTCAAACCTCAAAACCTAAATTTCTATTCAAACAAACAGCTAACTCTTTCCTAAAAATTCCAATCACCACAAGCCAGACAAGTCTCAAGAAAATCACAACCTTACCTTTAGCCAAGCCTTCATTTAAAGTCAATCTCAAATCTGTTGGGAGAAAGCCTAAGAAAGCCAAGATTACAAAGAAAGGAGAAGTCACTGAAAGGGCCATCTGGAACTGTTTCAAGCAATCTGACTTTCTACCTTTGAATTGGTGCATCTCAGATGAAGAACATTTTCAACAACTTGCTGAGGAAATAGTCAGAGTCTGGGTTGTATCTCTTAGAGAAGTTAGAATTTTCTATGAAGATGGGTCTTTCACCTTTTTTGGTAGTGATTTAATGGAATCTCTTTCTCCCATAGAAATTAAGAGAATAATAAGTTTGCTAAAGGACAAGGATACTGCCACAAGGGCATGGAGATTAGTTATAGTTGAATGGTTGATTGAAAGGGAAGAAAGAAGAAAAAGAAATGAGGCTGAATCTGAAGAGAGAAGAAGGAAGTATGATGAAGAAATTGAGATGTTCATAAAAAGATCAGAAGAGCTCAAGGTCAAAGGGATGAGCAGAATCTATAAAGATGGGAAGTTTCTAAACATCAAAGCTGGTGGATTCTCAAAATTTAGGATTAATTTACTAGAGAGTGATTATCCAAAGGTTGCTAGACAAAAAATTGTAGAAGCTCTAAGTGGAACACCTATTATAGAAGAGCTAGAAATTCTTGATCACTTGAAGGATGTTCTTAGAGAAGAAGCAGATACAAAAACTGTCTTTACCTAATACTTGTAACCATTGAACTTTGTAAATCTCATGTTGTATAAAATTTGTAATTCTATCAAGCTTTATGTATTGATTTCATTTTCCATATTTTTTTTAACTTGGGGTTAGTCTTGTTAACAGGCATGAATTTGTGTTAAAAAATCTTCTCACAAATTGGGGGAGATTGTTGTGCAAGACATGCCTGTACTTTAACAAGACCAAGTCAAATTGACAACCCTAAGTAAGTTATATTGTAATCTTAGTTTGCATTTATACTTGTAACATTTAAAGTCTGTAAAAATGTAAAAGAGCAGACTTGAATCTTTTTGTTTAAACAATATCAAGCCTAAGGATTCTATCTAGAAGATGATCAAGAAGATCATGCCTCGGAAGAATTTAGAAGAAGCTTGGAGTTGAATAAATCTGTTTGGATAAAAATATTCTAAGTCAAGATCTCTACAAGTCACAGATTTAGTGTTATAGAGAAGTCACTCGAGAACTCCGAATGACTTATCAAGAAGTTAGAAAAGCTTATAGAGAACTCACAGAGATATCAAAAAGCCAAATTAAAGACATGAAGATTGGAGATATCGACAAGTCAACATTCACTAGAGAACTCTGAGTTATCGATAACTCAAATTCCACTAGAGAACTCAAAGATATCGATAAGCCAAAATTCACTAGAGAACTCTGAGTTATCGACAAGTCAAATTTGACTAGAGAACTCTGAGTTATCGATAAGTCAATAAGCCACTAAAGAACTCAGAGATATCGATAAGTCAAAGTGAAGATATGAGGACTAGAGATCTCGAAAAGCAAAATTCTCTTATAGAGAACTCAGAGACCTCTACAAGTCAAATTTACTACGGAGTATTAGATATCTCGATAAGCCAATATACTTATCAAGATGTCAAGTTCTCTATAGACCAAATGGAGATCTCGAGGTAATATATCAAAGTACAAAATTGCAGACCAGTTCAATATCCAAGATCTACAATCAACAAATAATCCAAACAACTGGACTGACAAGTCTACAAAAAGCAGCTTGAAGGATGTGCAAGATCAATGGTGAAGATTAACTGACAAAGGAAGATCAAAGTAAACATAGGATGCTAAGATATGCTAAGCCAGAAATGGAAGATACACTTTTCCTACAATGGAAATGACAAGTGATAGTTTACTAAAGTTAATAGCATGTCTTATCGTATACTGTGTAAACAAGCAGTTAACTAAATTATAAAGTTAACTCTGGTCCTTTAGTAAGTTGTAACAATTTTTTTTAGAAAATCTTGTAATACTCTCAAGAAGAAGCTAAGCTCTTTATCAAGAAGAAGAAGCTAAGCTCTTTAGAAATTTTTTAGCAAAACACTCTTAATTTTAATATAAAATTAAGTGAGTTTTGAAAAGATCTGTGTTCTTATTATTGCATGTTTAATTTTTGCAGTAACATATTTCACTACAAAATTTAACTGAAAAACACATTCACCCCCCCTCTGTGTGTTATTCATTTCCTAACAGTGTTTGATGATAAAAAGATTGAATGATTGCAAGATGGAGATTTCTATGAAAGCCTCAAATTTGACAACGTTGAGATGGTTTGTGAAGACAGTGATGATGAAAGTGATCAAGAACCAATGTCTAAGGAAAATGCAGAAAAATCTATAACTAATGAAGCACATAATTCAACATCCATCGAATGACCAAGTGCATCATCCGTCGAAAGGAAAAACTCAACATCCGTTGATTCATCAATAGAAATTGAGGGCCAATACAGATCCACAAAGATCAGGGGGAGTTTCTTCTAATCAAAACTCGGTCACACATCAAGAAAATAATGAGGCCTCTTCATCTAGAGCTAATCTGCCACAATAGAGAAAATGGACTAGAGATCACCCATTTGAATTGATCATTGGTGATGCATCTTCAATAGTACAAACAAGAAATGCAACTCAAGAGGAATGTTTATATAACAGCTTTCTATCTTAGGAAGAGCCTAAAAAGGTAGAAGAAGCTCTGTTGGATCCTAATTGGGTTTTAGCTGTGTAGGAGGAGTTAAACCAATTTGAAAGTAATAAAGTATGGAAGCTAGTACCCAAGCCTAAAGGAAAGAATCCTATTGACACTAAGTGGGTATTCAGAAACAAGATGGAGAAAAATGGCATAGTAGTCAGGAACAAAACTAGATTGGTTGCTAAGGGCTACTGTCAACAAGAAGGAATTGATTTTGATGAAACCTTTGCTCCTGTTGCAAGACTTGAAGCCATCAGAATCTTCTTAGCCTATACAACCCATGCCAATTTCAAAGTCTATCAAATGGATGTTAAAAGTGTCTTTCTAAATGGAGATTTGGAGGAGAAAGTCTATGTCAGTCAGCCTCCTGGTTTTGAAGACCCAAAATTTCCAGAATATGTCTACTATCTTTTGAAAGCACTTTATTGATTGAAGCAAGCACCTAGAGCCTGGTATGATACTTTGTCAAAGTTTCTCTTAGAAAATCACTTCACTAGATGTACTGTTGACAAAACTTTATTTTTTAGAAATGTTAAGGGCTCTAGTATACTTGTTCAAATTTATGTAGATGATATTATATTTGGCTCTACAGATGAAAAACTTTGCAAAAATTTTGCCAAATTGATGCAAAAAATATATGAAATGAGCATGATGGGAGAAATAATTTACTTTCTTGGTTTACAAGTAAAGCAAGTTAGTGATGGAATATTCATTAGTCAAACCAAACACATTTATGATCTTTTAAAGAAGTTTGATCTAATGGATTGCACATCTGCAAAAACTCCCAAGGACACTGCAACTAAACTTGAATTAAACACTACTGAAAAGTCTGTGGATATTTCAAGCTATAGAGGCATGGTTGGTTCACTTTTGTATTTAACAGCTAGTAGGCGAAATATAATGTTTTCCATTTGTCTTTGTGCTAGATATCAGGCTGATCCTAGAGAATCTCATTTAATAGCTATTAAGAGAATTTTCAGATATCTCAAGGGAACACCAAAACTTGACATTTGGTACCCTAGAGATTCTGGCTTTGATCCAACTAGTTATTCAGATGCAGATTATGCAGGTTGTAAAATTTATTGAAAAAGTACAACATGAACCTATCAATTTCTAGGAAACAAGCTAGTATCTTGGTTCAGTAAAAAGCAAAATTCAGTTTCTACTTCTACAGCTGAAGCTGAATATATTGCTGCTAGTAGTTGTTGTGCACAGATGTTATGGATGAAAAATAAATTGTTGGACTATGGTCTACAGGTGAATAAGATTCATATTTTCTGTGATAACATAAGTGTTATTGCCATCACTTAGAATCCAGTACAACATTCAAAGATCAAGCACATTGACATCAAGTACCACTTCATTAGGGAGCATGTTATGAATGGTACAGTGGAACTTCATTTTGTTCCAAGTGAGAAACAACTTGTAGACATCTTTACCAAACCACTTGATGAATCCACCTTCACTAGGTTGGTAAGTGAGTTAAGTATGCTTAATTACTCATAATCTATTTTGATGTCTAAGCAAATTGAATTGCAGCCATAATAATATTTTATATTTCTTGTTAGTGATGTAAATTTTGGCTAAGTCGGAATTTATATATCGGCGGATGTTCATTATCCATTGAAAATGAACATACTTTGAATTTATTATCCGTAGAAGTATCAATTATTACTATGGATAATTTAGTCATCATCCGTCGAATTATACTCAATCTTAGCCGTTAATTTTGAGCATCATCCGTCGAATTTACTTATAGCCTGTATATATATTTCAACGGATAATCTTAGAATTTTGACAGTTTTCTTTATTTTTAAAATGGCTATTTTCGGCTAATTTGATTGGTTACTTTATTTCACTTTTAGTTTTTGACAGTTTACTTCTGAGTTAGTATATAAGCTAATTTCATTTCTATTCTTTACTTTTATCTTTCTCAAGCAATTTCCCTAATTATTTCTTCTCCAAAGAAAAATCTTTTTCTCTCTGCAAACTATTCTCATTCTCAGGAATGGTACCAGTAGTCAATATTACGTCCCATCTGGGTTTGTGTATGAAAAGAATAACTTTGTTGCATTAGTAAACAAGGAGATTGTTGCTTCTGATGATTACCACAAAGTGATGGATTTCATTCGAAGTAGAAAACTGAAGTATGCTATGCTAGAGTCTCCTATTATCTACTGTGAAGTGATTGAAGAGATATGTGCCACTGCTGTTTACAACTCAAGTGACAAAACCATGACCTTTTCTCTCAAAGGTACAAACTATTGCATAAATAGTGATATTATTCATGCCTGTTTTTAATTGCCTGAGAATAATACATTAAGCCCACACAAAGACATAGATGTAAGTTTCATGCTTAGTTCTATGGGTTATACTCTTGACCCCACCAAGCTAGGTCATGTCATGAGAAAAGGCCTCAGAAAGGAGTGGAGTTTTCTCTGTGATTCTTTTATTAAAGTATTTTCTAGGAAAATTAGTAATTTTGATGTAGTAACTTATTCCCGTGTAAATATGTTATATATGCTACTTAGTGATAAGTATCATAACTTTAGTGAATATGTTCTGTTTGAATTAGGTTTTAAGCTAGGAAACATTAAGAAAAGATCTAAAAACATATAATATGCTAGATTCTTTATGTTACTGGCTAACTTTGTTTCTGAAGATCTTATTATTGAGAACCCAACCAACAAGCTTGATTGTTGGGTTCAAGAAAGAAGGGTTATTGATGACTTGAACAGGGCAAACCATCATAGTGAGGGTCCCCTGGTTTACATGCCAATCATGGAATTGCCTCAGGTAACTGAGGTAAATGTCTCTGTCTCTAGTACTACTTCTCAACCACCTGCTTCTTTGCCATAAACTGTGGCAATAACATCTGTGAATGTGACCAAACAGATGCCTACCCAAGCCATAAAACCAAAGGTTTCCAAACTCAAATCAAATAAAGACCCCTCTAGTTTCTCTTAACAAAAGCTAGTTGTAAAATCCACACAAAGCCAATAGGGGAGTGTGAAGGGAAGTGAGGCTGGTGAGGGATAGGGTGAACATCAAAGAAGCCCTAAAAATAAGGTTGGAGAGGTGAGTGAATCCAAGCCTAGCCACACTGCAGTTTCCCAACAAACCGCAGTGCTTAATAAGGATATTAGCTCATTGCTAGTTGCACCCTCCCAAAAGCATGTAACTATTAAACAAAGCTCTCAGCCAAGAGCACAGACCAAGAGGGTAAGGGACACAAACTCACCCCAAACTTATGCTATAAAAAAGAAATCCAAAACAATTAGGGATACACAGGGTGCACACATTGTGCTTACTGCAGTCAAAGACTTAGTACATGCACCTTTGCAAAGTCAGGTTGATGTATCTCCAATAAATGTGGAGTCACGACCAAAATTGTTAACTATAGAAGTACCTAACACACTAAACTCACCCACATATTCTTTGGATGTTGATATGATTCATACATCAATTCCTGATTCTCCATCTCTAACTCTCATGGAGAATCCAAAAATCCAAGCAAGTGAGCATCATCTTTTAGATGATTTGTTGGCTCACTTGCCATTTCTTTCTGAGTCGACTGAAATATATGTGCAAAATCTCAAATTAATCACCACAGATTCTACAGTAGTCTCTACTCCAAACTCTTTCATTTCAACTATTTCAATGGATATTGTTCATCCGTTGACAAGTGATTGTATCTCGACGAATGTTCATAACAGCAGTCATCCATTGAAACTCTCAACTACTATTTCGACGGATGTTCATCATCCGTTGAACATCACTGCACCACTTCAAACTTTAATAATTGTTACAAGTGCAGATGATCTAGTAGTTGTACAATCACTCTTAGGACTGAGGGAGGGGAGTGAATTGAGTGAGAGGTTGAGTTGCTCTCAGGCAGAAGGAGAGGAAAAGAGTGAAAATATGCAAGCTATTTCTTCTAGCTTGGAAAAAGTTAGTGAGTGAAGTCCCACCTTAGTAGGTGAAGGTGAGGGTGGGAAGCCAAGGGGAGCCTGAAAGAGATGTGTCCTAAGTCCAATCATGTATGATGATTTAGGAATAACTTTTATGTAATCTGTTTTGATTTCATTGATATTAATAAAAGACTTGTTTTGGTTTTATTGCGGGCTTTATCTATTTAAGTGTTTAAATAAGATATACCATAGTATAGAGTAAAGCTTTTTATGGATTATGATGAGATCATAATAATGAGACCTAAAAAGATGATAACTCTGAACTTAAATATTTCCTGGTGGTAGGATTACTAACTGGTAATTAGTAATCCGCAAAGATCGGTACATACTATGCTTGCTTCATTATGAAAGATGTCTGTTCTCATAGACATTTGTGTGGTGACACTATAGCTAGTATGTAGGTGCTTATTATAGAATAAGTTCACTGAACATGACTCACACAGATGAACAACTGATGGAGCTGACTCACGTGTCAGCAGATGTTCACATAGTGATAGTTGTACAAGTATCCTTAGACTTGAGGTCATCATAGTCATCTTGTGTACACTGAACTATACTTTGGTTTAGCTCTTAGTCTCCAGGGACAATAATAAGGGCTCTACTGGGTGTAGGAATTTGTACACGAAGATAGTGTATGATCAATAAAGGATCTACCCCTTCCAGTGAAAGGAAGAGAATGTTCAATGATGATCCACTTATGCTAGTTCAGGAATCTCTGGTCAGAGTGAATGAAATTAGAAAGGAGTTTCTAATTCACATTAATTAGAACTAAGCATAGTGAATGGGAAAGCATATGATTAAATAAGATAGGCATGACACGAGTTCCATGCCTTGTATTTAATCATGACATTGCAGGGTAGAAGGAATTAATTGTACGGTAACTATTCATTGAATAGATTCTTGGTATTCAAAGCAGTGAATTCGTATTATCCGGATAGTCGCGCTATGCTGAGAAGTATCCCTCACGATGTAGAATAAACATTATTAATTTATTAATTAATCATATTTAATAAATTAGAGAATTTATATAACTAATGATAAAAAAGTTTTATTATTATTTATTTCTACTACCGGCTTAATATTGAACCTACAGGGTCACACCATAAAAGAAAATGATTTAATGGTGGAGGAATTAATTAATAATGGCTAGTAATTATTTATTTGTGAAATAAATAATTAATTAGCAGATTTAATAATTGATTAAATGAGATTTAATTAATTCTTAATATTATTAATTAAGAATTTAATTTTGGAAATTAAATCAAGTTAGAGAATTATTTTTCTAAAGTGTTTAGAAAATGGATTAATGATTAAAAGGTATTTAAATTATTAGTTAATTGGTTAATAAGAATAATCAATTAAATGGTTAATAATAATAATATTTTATGGAAAATTTTCAGCTGAAAATTTTGTCTAATATTATAAACCCTATTTGCCTCAACCCAAATAATTAACCCTAATTCTAAAGTAGAACAAGAGGGAGGCAACTAATTCTCTCAACTCTTCCTCGTCCATCACATTGTACTCTTGGTGGATACCGGTGGAGTGCTTCACACTTGAGGAGTAGCTGCTAGGGATTTCCGTTCATCGTTCTTGGATCGCTATTAAAGACCTCCATCTTTTCATTAACGTAAAACTTCTTAAGGTAAACATACTGAACTACGAAGTAAATATTATTTTTCGCATGGATCCTGCGGAGGGTTTCGGTTTTTTTTTAAGATTTAAATTTACGTTTTCGTTGCGTTTATGTGCTAAAAACCTTTCAATGGCATCAGAGCTACTTGCGAAATTTTTTTAATTCGTTTATATGTTTAACTGTTTTGGATATATGAGTATGTACGTGATTCGCCATGATTTGATGTTGATATAATATGCTTATATATGTATAGTTTTGAATATATGATATTCATGTGAGTTGTATAATCATAAGATGATTATATAATTTGTATATATACTGATATATACAAGATTTATCTTTGTTCTAATTATGAGAATCATATTAGATACGGATTCTAAATTGGCTACTGCAGATTTGCTGAAATTTGGGTCTGGTATCCGATTTACACAAACGAATACCTTATTCCATAGGTAAACGAGCGTCTAAACAAAACTGATAGCAAAAGCTATCAGCGACTCGTATCTAAGGCGTTTGACGTCGTTTACTGCCCGTAAACAGTGATTCTTGTTTTTCTGATTTGATTCTGATTTTTGTCATATTTTTTTTATTATTAGATCATGGATAATATGATATGTTAAGATCGGATTATGTGTTTTAACATGCTTTTATGTGTTGTATGAGCATGGTGGATGGTTATGGCCTTTCGACCTTAGTGTAATGGTTTTGGTTTTAGTTTTAAATACGACTTGCATGTCGTCAATCTTTGTAATCATAAATCTCGAATGTAACTCGAGTTATTCTTGTAAGTTCATTAGATTAGTTTTACTTTCAATCATGTAATGTAATTGAAGACTCAAGAAGGCTATCCAATGTAGGTGATACAAAGAAGAAGACGAGGCATACAAGAAGTCTAAACAAAGAAGAAGACTTACGTAATAAGTAGTTGTATTTATTTCCATCACCATATTAGATTGACCTTGATCTTTATCATGAGCTTGATAAAGATCACATAGGATGGGGCCATAACCAAACACATTTACTTTATTGCACTTTACATTTACTTGTTTATTTAATTTTATATATGAGATATATGCCTATGTTTACCATGCGATGATAGATCTAGGTGAACTTAAATCAATATAAGGCGTGCTCTAGAAAATCTAGAATAGGAATCGTTTCTTGCCTTAAAAATAATATTATGAATACAATCATGAGATTCTTGTGTTTATGAAACACGTAATTAAATATGAATTTTCAATATTGAGAGAAAGGATGATTCTGTCAAAAGCAGATTTCTATCTGTAAGAAAGGGGTATTAAGTGACGCCTCTTAACAATGCTCCCCCGATCTGGGAATCATCTGATTATCGATTATTGATTTGAAATATTTAATTTAAAAAGAAGAATCTCTTAATAATATGATTATGATTATAACATAATATAATCCCTCTAAAATTAAATAATATCAAGTAGTAATTGGCCAATGACACAACGGGCTTGTGTCGGTCATAGCCTTCCAACATGGTAGAAAGTGGTTCTTATTTTTAAATATTTGTCATTTCATGCTACAGCCGAGGGTTTTGATTTCGAAATAAGAAATACTTGTCTATTACATAGAGATGTGTACATTGAATTAGAATCTAAAGGTCGTTACGTGCTACAGCCGTGGGCCGTTGAAAACTGATTCAATTATACGAAATGTTGGGTTAGACTTGACTTAGAATATTGAGATTATCGTGCTACAGCCGTGACTCAATTATTCAAGAGGCTAAAGTTTTATTAAGAAATAACATAAGATGTAATTGACAAGAGTTGTCTGCCTATTGAACATCATATGACGTTTCGTGCTACAGCCGAGGTTGTGTGATGGAATGTAGGATCCCTATTCCCACTAGCATTATGAATGCTTAATTTTCACTTAGGGGTTGTATAAATTAGATAAACTAGTGGGAGCCACTTATGAATAAAGACCCGATTCATATAGTGTCTTGAAATGAAATTGAATATTTGCTAAGTGTTGTTATCTGTTCATCATTTACAGATTTACTATATTCGTTATATCTTCTGCACTATCACTCCGGAGTATACTAGATGCTCACAAGTTGACTGGTCCTAATTTTGTTGACTGGCTTCGAAACTTGAGAATTGTTCTCAGGGTTGAGAAGTTGGAATATGTGCTTGACTCACCTAAGCCTACTGAACCTGCTAGGGATGCACATAATGATGAACATGTTGTGTATCGTAAGTGGATAGATGATGCAAATGTTGCTCAATGCATCATGCTAGCTTCCATGAACATTGAGCTACAAAAGCAACATGAGCATATGGATTCTCACACTATCCTTATACATCTACAAGAGTTGTATGATGTGGCAGGAAGGACAGCTTGATATGAGATATCGAAAGAACTGTTCGGTTGTAGGATGTCTGAGGGATCATCTGTGAATGACCATGTACTTAAGATGATCAATTTGATTGAACATCTTGGACAACTTGGTTTTTCCATGGATGGGGAGCTGAGCCAAGACTTGGTCTTGCAATCACTTCCGAGTTCATTCTCGCAGTTTGTTGTGAACTTTCACATGAATAAGCTGGATGTCAGCCTGCCTGAACTCCATAACATGTTGAAGACTGCGGAATCGAATTTTCCCCCTAAGAAGAGTTTTGTTCTTCTAATTGGTGAAGGTTCCAATCCTAAG